>NC_061098.1:30893175-30895675 GCF_015104395.2 Macrobrachium nipponense | reverse complement strand
AAAGACTTTAAAAAAATGTAGAATGATAGACATCATTCTTTAGGCATCTACATAACAGGAGATATTAAGCCTAAATTTCCCCCCCCTGGTTGAACGTAGCCTCCGCAGGAAGGCCCCAACTGTCTAGCCAAAGGACACAAGGCCTTCAAATGCCTCCACAGTCGGCGCCCGCGAAGCCAGAGAGAGGCATCCATCAAACCCAGCCAACAACCAAACGGGCTGTGCAATATCCCGTCTCGAGTAGGGGCATTGTGGATTATGAGCTGCATCGACGCTCTCGCTGAAGCTATATAGCGAGAGAGATGCGAATGTTCGATTAATAAAGGTCATATCGCATGAATTACATTCGTTTTAACGATGACACACTTGGAATCAATCATTCAACACTGGTTTATGCAAACAAAAGGATTCAGCCAAACGTGTTTTTACATTCGGTTCCTGGCGTATTGCATAAAGGAATGGAATACAAAAAAACGTCGGTGCAGAATTGCAAAACTGCCATACGACAAAAGGCAATACAAAAACGACTATTGTAACCATTACTGATCTCATTCTCCATTGGTGTCTACTATCCGATATACAGACTAAGCCCCTACAATATCAGATCTGCCAGACGAGTGTTATAATACGTTCAGGTCTGTCTACAAACATAGATTAATTAGATTCAGATGGGTCCTGCAACCCAATCAGTCTATATCTTATGACTCCTTGGGCTTACCGTTCTCGTCTCCATGGCTCTTGGTCTTCCTGGTCTATATCGGTGACCCTGGTCCTCTTGGTCTATCTCCATGGCTCTTGGCCATTCTTGGTCTATAACCATCATTCTTGGCCCTTCTAGTCTATCTCATGGCTCATGCCATCCTGGTCTATCGCTAGACCTATGTTATTCCTCAATATCCTTTTACTAGGTTTACTGGATTCTTGAAGACTTGATTTATCAGCTAAAAGTGGAGTTTTTTTTAATATACAAGTTGATGGCTAGACAATGATTACAAGATATATTTATATCATATCTTGCTAAGCAACGCCAAACTCCCTTTTGTTATCTTTCGCGAAACCACTAAAAAACTTTCCAAGAGAGCTTCCAATTTAATCGTGAAAAATTCCAAGAAGAAGAAGAAGACGCATCATATCAAGGTTTCATATCTTTGTTCCGTAAAACGGGGTTCACCGGAACCTCCCCGAGCACGCCGTTTGCCTCTTCGTGGGCGTATGTGGAGGGCGGGGCGTGCAGATGGTTTCATCAAAACTTTTGTCATTCCGTGCTTCCGAACGAAAACACTTAATTTTCTTTTTTTTGTTTTTTGTCTTAACCGTGGTCTACGAGGTCTTCTTCGTCATGGATTTTTGTCAATTTTTTTTAACACTAGTAATCTCTGCAGGTAATTGATTTTTCAGGAATACTACGCAAGTGCAGGCTAGACTTGCATAGTATTCCTGAAAAATCAATACCTGCAGAAGAGAGAGAGAGAAACCGGAGAGAGAGAGAAGAGAGAGAGAGAGAGAGAGAGTCCTGTTATTAAAAGGAAGCTATGACGGTACGTTAACACTTTTGTCTTATTCTATATATTCTGCGTAATTCTTTCGAAAATTCATGTATCCCAGTCTAATTTTCACTGCGTTATTAGAGGGAGAATTGCAATGCTGGCGGATTGCATTGCAATTGTTATCCTTCATAATGCTACAGTTTGCAAGCGATTCCCGCAGGAATCTTGGTTAGATTGCAATGATGAGGAGGAGGGTTTGGCGCAGTAGTTTCCTGTTCATTCTTGTATGATATCTTTAAGTCTTTAGGGAAAATTTTTTAAAACAAAATAGAAAAAAAAAGTAGAATTGCCACTGAGAAGCGACATTTTTAGTGAAAAAGAAACACTGCAAGATGACATTATTTAGTGGACGGAAAACTGCTTAAATAATATTAGTGGAAAAAAACTGCATGATATTTAGTCAAAAACTGAAAGATGTCATTACTTATTGGGAAAAAAAACTGAAAGATGACATATTTAGAGAGAGAAAAAATTGCAAGATGACATTATTTAATGGAAAAACTACGAGATGATATTATTAGTGGAAAAAAAAACTGCAAGATGACCATGTATAGAAAAAAAAGAAAAAAAGCTAGAATATGACATTATTTTGTGAGGAAAACTGCAACATGCCATTATCTAACCGGGCTAAACTACAGATGGGCCTTATTTTTACTTCATTTTCTCGCACATAATGAATCATGCAAAAATATTAAACACATAATTTTCCCATCATGAACCATACGGTAAAGCAAACCGGTTTCCTCAACACCTTTAGGGATGCAGTTGCTAGCACCCCACAACTAGTGACAAACCTGTGTGGCTACATGAAGCCAATAGGCAACGGGTGACCCACGAACCTTGCAAAAACTGAGCCAGGCTGACTGAACCTTGCTAAGATGGGCTTCAAGATATTCCAAACAGGTAATACACACCAAGGTCTAATTACCAGCAATTCGAAAATACAGGGAGAA
>NC_061098.1:30836101-30892675 GCF_015104395.2 Macrobrachium nipponense | reverse complement strand
AGATCAAGAGGATTTCACCACTTTCATCAACTTATACGCCGCAGATACGGAGCAGACCTACTACAAAAATGCCGTAACCTCGAGAAAGCCTAGAAGAAATTAGAAAAAGCAAAACTTGATTTAGATTTTTTGCAGTATTGTCAATGTAACGGAATTGTTCCGAATTTTGTGAAATTTAAATTGTATAAATCTTCTTTAATACCAATCGCATTTTTACAAAGACGCTACCAACTCTCTGCTTAATATAGAAATAGATTATAAACAAAGAGCTATTGATAAACATAACGATCATGTTTCAAAGTTAAAGGTTGAAGTGTTGAATTCTCTTTCTTTTATAGATAGTATTATTTTAAGAAACTGTTTAACAAATCTTTAAGTGATTTTACTTCGCTCGTACAAGAAAGACATTTGAGGAAGTTGAGAAGTTTGGGTATTATTATTCCAAATTTTGCTAAAAAAGAAAGAGTGACTGTTTTTAATTTATCAAAACATGTGTTATCTAAAACGTGAAAGAGTTTCTTTTATCTCTCGGGTTGGAGTTTTGCCTACCTAATTTCAGACCTAATTATAATCAAGTTTTTTTCTCCCCATAGAGTCGATTTTCCACAGGCTGACAGCATTACCGTTTAACGTAAAACAAAAGCGACCTTCAGAAACAACTCTTCGAACTGTCCCAGGGTGCATTTAGAAAGTTGAAAACGCGTTGGACTCCATTCTTTAAAAAGGAAAGATCATCACATCCTTAAACAGCTGGCAAGTAGAAAAGGATCTAGTTATTAAAAAATGTTGAATATCTTAAGAGACCAAGGTAAGTTTCACTGAAATTGGAGCACCCGATTTTTACAATATCACAGTAACTGAAGACAAATAAACAGATTTTTACGTCTTCTAAAGAAAGAGAAAATCATAGATGATAACACATACCAGGACTTGTTGTCACTGGATCATCCTTTGGAGTTTTATATGGTCTCCCAAAAATACATAAGCCTAATACATCAATGAGACCAATTTTGGCATCATATAATACACCTAATTATAAGCTAGCTAAATATTTGGTACCTTTTTTAGAACCGCTGACCAAAAAAAATGATTTTACTTTCAGTAACTCTTACTCTTTTAAGGATAAAGTTTTTATTACAGGACGCTGATTTGAAAATGGTGGCCAGTTTAGACGTTGAATCTATTTACTAATGTCCCTGTGGAAGAAACTATCGATATTATCTTAAACAAACTTTTTCCTGAGCCAGATTCTGTTTTTTAACAATTTCAATCGTTCGTCTTTTTAAAACTCTTTTAGAACTAGCAGTGCGGGACACTGCCTTTGTTTTTGACGGCAAACTTTATAAGCAAACAGACGGTGTAGCCATGGGCTCTCCCTTGGGTCCCACTTTTGCCAACATCTTCATGTGCTCGCTGGAAGAACGCATGTTAGATGACTGCCCACTCAGGTTCCATCCACTCTTTTATGGTAGGTATATTGATGACACCTTCGCCTTATTTAAAAATGACTGTGATTATTGACTCCTTTTTAGCATATGTTAATACTAAACATAATAACATTAATTTTACCGTGGAAAAAGAGGTGAACGATCAATTACCTTTCTTAGACGTTCTTGTCACTAGGGATAATGGCTCTTTTAGTACATCTGTTTTTAGAAAGAAAACTTTTACTGGTCTAGGATCCATTTACTATAGTCGTTTGTTTTTATGATTTTTTAAACTAAACTCTATTTTACTCTCCTCCACAGGCATTTTTTATTACATCGAAACTGGCAATCCTTCCACCAAGAAATTAGTTTCCTTTCTGGATATTTTAGGGATAATTGCTTCCCACAAACTTGTTTATAAAAAGCTCCGGTTTGTTTCTTAACAAACAATTCGCTAATGTCGCCAAAACATGTACAGTACCAAAATAGCTTTTTATGCCAAATTCCCGTTTTTACATGATGACCCCTTTCGGAAAAAGTTTGCACAAACTATTCATAAACATTATGGTGCCATTAATCTAAAATTAATTCCAATAAACCCGCTAACAATCGGTTCCTTTTTCAGATAGAAAGATCGATTGGACCCTCTCTTGACCTCCAACGTGGTCTATAAGTATACTTGCCCTAAGTGTAACTCTGGGACATATGTCGGATCCACGAGGAGGTTACTGCGGGTCAGAATCGACTCTCATCGGGGATTAAGTTTCCGTACTGGCTGTAGGCTCTCCAATCCCGAACACTCTAATATAAGAAACCATTCGAAAAATTGTAAAATATATATAGAAAGAAGCCATTTCCGAGCGAACAATGCATATGAACTGCTATCCTAGAGTCATTATTATTAAACAACTGGTTCCCCAGTTAAATACCCAGACCTCCTCCACAACAACTGTACCTGAGCTAACTTTATTTGTTCTGTCATTCTGTCTCTTGCCTTCTCGGCATAAGGTTGGTTAGCGGTCTTTGGTCTTTTTATTTTTATTTTTTTTTTTCGTTTCTGTATGTTTTTTTTTTAATTGTGTTGTAATTTATAAAATGTTGAGTTTTAGAGTAATTTTTAAAGTAATTTTTAATTTTTAAGTAATTTTAAATTAATTTTATTTATTGTTTAACAGATTCCCTGAAGATGTAATAATGATATTACGAAACGTAGGAAATAAAGAATTGTAATGAATTGCAACGTTTCTAATAGTCCACCTTCACGCTGATGTGTCCTACTGGCCGTTCGCCTTCCTCTGTCTCCTGATATATATATATATATATATATATATATATATATATATATATATATATATATATATATATATATATATATATATATATATATATATATATATATATATATATATATATATATATATATATATATAGACAGACAGACAGACTGTTCCGAAAACTTACGAGAACACATTATTCCAATTCAAATAATACCAGAATCCTCTTGTTCCACTGATCCAGTACACTACTACATCACAATCATTCCTACGTTGAACGTTCAATTCCAACGCCATTCTGAAATAGGAATGAAAAAAAAACTGGAATTGACACAAGTGGTTCATTAACATAACACGATTCCAGAGAGAAGGAATGAGAGAGAGAGAGAGAGAGAGAGAGAGAGAGAGAGAGAGAGAGAGAGAGAGATGTGTATAGATTTAGGCTTCTTGTTAAAGAATATTTTTTGTATTATAAATGTTTGAGAGAGAGAGAGAGAGAGAGAGAGAGAGAGAGATGAGAGAGAGAGAGAGAGAGAGAGAGAATATTCTGAACACAGCAAAATAAAGATTAATAAGTATATATATATATATAATATATATATATATATATATCATATATATATATATATATATATATATATATATATATATATATATATATACAGATACAGGATAGGGAAAGAAAGAACATGCTTTACGATCACCAGATTTGAATATAAAAAACCTAATTCTGCAGAAAAACAATTCACAAGAAAACGAATTCATTAGTCAACTTTTGACCGTAGTACTGAGGCACAATAAAAAACCTACTACTGCGGAAAAAGGCTTTAAGAAAATATAGAATGATGTACAGCATTCTTTGGCATCCACACAAACAGGAGAATATTAAGCCTAAATTTCCCCCCTGGTTGAACGAAGCCTCTGCAGGAGGGCACCAACTGTCTCGCCAAAGGACACAAGGCCTTTCAAATGCCTCCACAGTCGGCGCCCGCGAAGCCAGAGAGAGGCATCCAATCAAACCCAAGCACCAAACGGGGTTGTGCAATATCGTCTCAGAGTGGCCATTGTGATTATGAGCTACATCGACGCTCTCGCTGAAGCTATATAGCGAGAGAGATGCGAAGTTCGATTAATAAAGGTCATATCGCATGAATTACATTCGTGTTAACGATGACACACTTGGAATCAATGCATTCAACACTTGTTTATGCAAACAACGGATTCAGCCAAACGTGTTTACATCCGGTTCCTGGCGAATGCATAAATGAATGGGAATACAAAACACGTCGGTGCAGAATTGCAAACTGTCATACGACAAAAGGAAATACTAAACGATTCTTTTAACCATTACAGATGTCATTCTCCATTGGTGTCTACTATCCGATATACAGACTAGCCCTGGCCTACAATGTTCAGATCTGCCATGTGAGCGTTATAATACGTTCAGGTCTGTCCTACAAATATAGTTAATTAGATTCAGATGGGTCCTACAACCAATCACTCTATCTCTTATGACTCCTGGGGCTACCGATCTATCTCCATGGCTATTGGCCATCCTGATCTATCACCATCATACTTGGCCATCCTGGTCTAATCCCATGGCTCTTAGTCCTCCTGGTCTATCTCCATGGCTCTTGGCCCTCTCTGTCTATCTCCATGATCCCTAGTCCTCCTGGTCTATCTCCATGGCTCTTGGCCCACTGTTTATCTCATGATCCTTAGTTCTCCTGGTCTATCTCCATGGCTCTTGGCCCTCTCTGTCTAATCTCCATGATCCTTAGTTCTCCTGGTCTATCCCCATAGTTCTTGGCCCTCTTGGTCTATCTCCATGGTTCATGGCCATCCTGGTCTATCGCTAGACCTATGTATTCTCTATACCCTTTTACTAGGTCTACTGGATTCTTGAAAACTTGATTTATCAGCTAAAGTGGAGTTTTTAGTATACAAGTTGATGGCTAGAGAATGATACAAGATATATATTATACATATCTTGCTAATCAACGCCAAACTCCTTTTGTTATCTTCGCGAAACCACTAAAAACTTTCCAAGAGAGCTCCAGTTTCTCGTGTAAAATTCCAAGAAGAAGAAGACGCATCATTATCAAGGTTTCACATCTTTGTTCCGTAAACGGGGTTCACGGAACCTTCCCAAGCACGCCGTTTGCCTCTTCGTGGGCATACTTGGGCGGGAATGCAGTTGGTTTCATCAAAACTTTTGTCATTCCGTTTCTCGAACGAAACACTTCATCTTTTTTTTTTTTTCACCGTTGGTCTACGAGGTCTTCTTCGTCATGGATTTTGTTAATTTTTCTACACTAGTAATCTCTGCAGGTAATTGATATTTCAGGAATACTATGCAAGTTAGGCCTACCTCTATATATATATATATATATATATATATATATATATATATATATATATATATATATATATATATATATATATATGTATATGTATATGTATGTATTTGCATATATGTGTATCTATGTATAATCCAACTTCTTGTAATATTTACTTTATAAGGAGAAAAATATAACACACCCGGTAGGGACCTATTAAAAGAAAAAAAAAAAGTATACGGAACAGACGAAAGTAGCAATTACTTTTGCCCCAATAATCTCCCGAGGAGCCGGAAGTATCAGGTATGATGAGATTCATGTATGCCAATCCTAATATACTATATACATGAGGCATTATTTAATATAATACCTTGTTGAAATGAGTCTAAATGTTTACATGGTAGCACCTCTCTCTCTCTCTCTCTCTCTCTCTCTCTCTCTCTCTTCTCTCTCTCTCTCTCTCTCTCTTTACGTCTTCGATAGCACTCTCGAGAGGGAGGATATTAAAAGATATTCTCTCAACATATTATTATTATTATTATTTTTTTTTTTTGTTTTTTTTTTTTCCCTATCACAGTTCTCCAATTCGACTGGGTGGTATATATAGTGTGGGGTTCCGGGTTGCATCCTGCCTCCTTAGGAGTCCATCACTTTTCTTACTATGTGTGCCGTTTCTAGGATCACACTCTTCTGCATGAGTCCTGGGAGCTACTTCAGCCTCTAGTTTTTCTAGATTCCTTTTCAGGGATCTTGGGATCGTGCCTAGTGCTCCTCTGATTATGGGTACGATTTCCACTGGCATAACCCATATCCTCTTATTTCTATTTTCAGATCTTGATACTTATCCATTTTTTCCCTCTCTTTCTCTCAACTCTGGTGTCCCATGGTATTGCGACATCAATGAGTGATACTTTCTCTTCACTTTGTCAATCAACGTCACGTCTGGTCTGTTTGCACGTATCACCCTATCCGTTTCTGATACCATAGTCCAGAGGATCTTTGCCTGATCGTTTTCTATCACTCCCTCAGGTTGGTGCTCGTACCACTTATTACTGCAAGGTAGCTTATGTTTCTTGCACAGGCTCCAGTGGAGGGCCTTTTGCCACTGAAGTCATGCTTCTTTTTGTACTGGTTCTGTGCAAGTGCCGGGCATTCGCTTGCTATGTGGTTTATGGTTTCATTTTTCGTATTGCACTTCCTACATATGGGAGAGATGTTATTTCCGTCTATCGTTCTTTGAACATATCTGGTTCTTAGGGCCTGATCTTGTGCCGCTGTTATCATTCCTTCAGTTTCCTTCTTTAGCTCTCCCCTCTGTAGCCATTGCCAATTGTCATCGCTGGCTAGTTCTTTAGTCTGTCTCATGTATTGTCCATGCATTTGGTTTGTTGTGCCAGTCCTCTCTGTCTGTCATTCTCCTGTCTCTGTATATTTCTGGGTCTCGTCTACTTTTTATTAGTCCTTCTTCCCATGCACTCTTTAGCCACTCGTCTTCACTGGTTTTCAGATATTGCCCCAGTGCTCTGTTCTCGATGTTGACGCAGTCCTCTATGCTTAGTAGTCCTCTCCCTCCTTCCTTTCCGTGTTATGTATAGTCTGTCCGTATTTGCTCTTGGTGTAGTGCTTTGTGTATTGTCATATGTTTCCTGGTTTTCTGATCTATGCTGCGGAGTTCTGCCTTCGTCCATTCCACTATTTCTGCGCTGTATCTGATTACTGGCACTGCCCATGTGTTTATGGCTTTTATCATATTCCGGCGTTGAGTTTTGACTTGAGTATCGTCTTGAGTCTCTGCATATATTCTTTCCTGATCGTGTCCTTCATCTCTTGGTGTTTTATATCCCCTCCTTCCATTATTCCCAGTATTTGTATTCGTCTCATCTATGTGTTTGATGTTGCTCCCATCTGGTAGCTTTATCCCTTTAAGTTCTCGTTACTTTGCCTTTTTATTATTATTATTATTATTATTATTATTATTATTATTATTATTATTATTTACAATATTTTCACTTTAAAAGCGGAATTGCAAATTTGTTCAGAGGCTATTGATTAGTTATTTCGTACTTTCTGCTCATTATTCTTTTCTATGAGAGAGAGAGAGAGAGAGAGAGAGAGAGAGAGAGACCCCGATTCACGTTCATTATCGTACACCTGCATCCGCGATACTTGCCTCATAACGTTGCCGACCCCGTTAATTAGGCCGCGTTAATCTCGAGGCTCTGATTTCCCGACATTATTGCTTCATGAAATCCTTCCCCCGTCCTTAATTACGTTCACGATTTCGAAACCATAATGCGAATTCGTTATCGAACTTACTGCGTTATCGAGCTTAGTACTACGCACTTACAATCTCGGTTACCCGGGACGTGTGACTCTGTTCAGGGTGAACGTTATTCCCACTTGCACTAAAGCTTAATTTCCCTTGCGGTTTTATTCCTTTCTGGCGCTATGATTCAAGCAGCGTCTCCTGAACGCATTCATTCTAATCATTATGTTTTCTCGTTTGTTTGTTGGATACCAGGAGGCTTCTTAACTTGTTGGTTACTTCAGCATAAACAAATGATCTATCTACTGGTATTTCAACTGACCCCAAGTACCACAGAACAGAGCCTGACGCCCCAATTGAGTCTAGTGCTAAGAGTTGACAAAAGAATGACTTCCTGAAGGACACTGGTGGTAATAAAGGTTGACAAACTCCCTTAATCGTCTTGCCACTACATGTTGCGACTTACTATTTCCAAACAATGGAAAATGACAGCCACTTATCACTGAATAAAACCCTATTTGGTCATACACCACTATCGCCTTCAAATGCAGCTGTTTCTCTCTCTCTCTCTCTCTCTCTCTCTTCTTCTTCTTCTTCTTCTTCTTCTTCTTCTTCTTCTTCTTCTTCTTCTTCTTCTTCTGCTGCTGCTGAGTCAGCATCTTCATTTACTTGTAATGCTACGATGTTGATGCTCCTGATATTAAAAGAAGCTATGACGGTACGTTAACACTTTGTCTTTATTCTCATATATTCTGCGTTAATTCTTTCGAAATTCGTGTATCCACCTTAGCGGCGTGTTTAACACAAGCCCGTCGGGGATGACGGTAAAAACATAAACAAGAGACTGTCAATATCATAAAGATAATGACGTACCCGAGAAACATTATTCTCATTCCGGGTCCGATGCAACTTCCCAGTCTAATTTCCACTGCGTTAGAGGGAGAATTGCAATGCTGGGGGATTGCATGCAATTGTTATCCCTCATAATGCTTCAGTTGCAAGCGATTTCCCTGCAGGAACCTTAGTTAGTGTTGCAATGATGAGGAGGAGTGTTGCGCAGTATGTTTCCTGTTTCATTCTTGTTTTATATCTTAAGTCTTATGGGAAAATATTCTTTAAAAAAAAAAAAAGAAAAAATAGAAGAATTGACACTGAAAAACGACATTTTGTGAAAGAAACTGCAAGATGACATTGTTTAATTGGAAAAAACTGCACGATGACATTATTTAGTGGGGAAAAACTGCAATAAACATTATTTATTGAAAAAAAAACCGCAGGGTATTTAGTAAAAAAACTGAAATATGGCATTACTTAATGGGGAAAAAACTGATATATGTCATTATTTGGTGGAAAAAAATTGCAAGATGACATTATTCAATGGAAAAAATGCAAGATGGCATTATTTTTGGAAAAAAACTGCAAGATGACCATGAATAGAAAAAAAAGCTAGAATATATTATTTAGAGGGAAAAACTGCAATATGCCATTATTTACCGGGAAAAACTACAAGATGGCATTATTTACTTCAATCTCTAACATATAATTAATCATGCCTTTAGGGATGCAGTTGCTAGCCCCACACCTCTTCGTCGACCCTAATTAATACCTAGTTACACCTGCGTGGCTACGTGAAGGCAATATGCAACGGGTGACCCACGAATCTTGCAAACGCGAGCGAGGATGACTGCACCTAGCTAAGATGGACAGCAAGATATTCCAAACAGTTAACTACACACCAAGGTCTAACTTACCAGCAATTCGAAAATACAGAGAAAGAGTAGGTGGAGACCGGTCATCCTATTCCCTGTAATTTGACTGTAGGCCTACAGTAGATGCGTCCTATCACAACTATAGTCTAGTACCAATTTAACTACAAATGTCGCTACAGTATCGCTACATTGGCTCTCAGTTTCTGTTTCAAAGAGATATGTGTGTGACAGAAGTGGCCTAATCTATTTCTGTTCAGTTCATGTTTTTGGTTAATTTTTTTTATCTGAATTTCCTGTTTTTGGTTTATTTATTTTTTTGTATCTGAATTTGCTGTTTCAATTTTCATCAAAACAGAGAAGTAGCCTAACAATCCGAAAATTGTTCCATAAATTCTGTTTATATTCATTGCAAAAGAAGATGGAAGTATTTAAAGAAAATGACTGCACGAGATAAAATCACAGATATTAAAAACTTACATGATACCGATAGCGATAAAAGATCGAAAACAAAAGCTTTTACAATGACTGACAACGCCTTTGAGCGAACGAAAGACAACGGAAGGAAAATAAATAAATAAATAAAAAGGAAATATAAATACCCTTGAGGACAGAAACCGGAAAACATCAAAGCGAGGAAGGAAATTGAATCGGGAAGCAAGATGCCAACGGGAATAAAAAGCCTGAAAATACAAGGGTGTCCATAAAGTTCCGGTACCATTACAAGTATTTATTGCTCAGAAACCGTATAGCATAGATTAATGAAGTTTTTTTTGCAGAATGAGATGCTCTGAATGTAAACTTGAGTAACTGTAGAACATTCTACAAAAAACTGCATTACTTTGTGTTATATGGTTTTTTGAGCAATAGATACTTGTAATGGTACTGGGACTTTATGGACATCATCCTGTATGATGAAAAAGAAATGATTGAACTGTTACAGCTATGAAAATGCAGGTAAAACTATGCAAAACTATAGGAAGATTTATTCGATTTTTAGGAATTTTTTGGGCTGTCAGGCAAAATCCACTGGGGTGTTGGAGAGGTTGGACAGTAAGGTAAAAGAGATGCTGAAAATGAACTTTTTAAAAGCCTGAGGAAACATAACAAGGTAAATAAAAAAAAAAAAAAAAAAGTTCCACTAACAAATACAGGGTGTCCATAAAGTCCCAGTACCATTACAAGTATTTATCCCCCAGAATGGTACTGGGACTTTATGGACACCCTATAATATAAAAACTTAAGAATAGACATTTTAGCAGCCTAAGGAGAGGTTAATTGGCAAAACAAAAGTATCTCTAGGCTAAGAATAATTAAAATAAAGATGCTTTATATTTGCCGAAATAAATAAAAAATAAAATAAGTTTAAAAAAACCAAAGCTACACTATAATATTATAAAAACTTGAGAATATACTTTTTAGCAGCTTGAGGAGAAATTAATTGGGAAAACCTAAGTATCTAAAGGCTAAAAATAAGTAAAATAAAGATGTTTTATATTTGGCAAAAAACAATCATATAAAATTAATAAAAAAAAACTAAAGCTGCACTAGAAATAATATAAAATCGCCTGAGGAGAGGTTAATTGCCAAAACAAATGTATCTCTGGCTAAAAATAATCAAAATAAAGATGTTTCTGGTAAATGTAGACCTGCAATCATGCTTCCTTTATCCATTTTCTTCAGAGGTAAAACGTCAGCTTGACAAGCACCAGGTATGTAAATCTATTTTGAAGATGTATTCATACGAACATTTACGTGCACGATCTTTTTAAGAAATGGAAAATACTTTTCATCTAAACGTTTGTATAAAAATTCCAAAAATATTTTCCTACATTCAAAAAACAATCCATCGGTCGAGTTGATTTTTTTTTTTTTTTTTTTTTTTTTATCGCCTTCGGTTTTTGTCTACGTTTCTGTACAACATTTCCTTCCTTTAATATTTATGATAAATACGAGACTTTCCATGACAGCAGTTACAATTTCAGAGCCTCATTTTAAATTTAGAGTGATTTCAATTCGCGTTTTCCCCAAATGCAACAACGGGTTTCATTTTTCGTTCCAATTTTCAAAAAGTTATTAGAAAGTTTTTTTTTTTCTTTATAGATTTTGTAAGCATCTATGGGACTTATTTCCCGTGCATCGCTTTTTCTCTTCAAAATTGAATGGTGTAATTTTTTTAGAAAACGTATAGCCATTAGTTTTTGTTTTCATTTGCTTTTTAATTTTTACTTTTCTGAACTGCTGATAAAATTTAAAACTTCTGTTCAGATCGACAACTAATATCCCACTGTGATACAATGAGTATGAGTTAATTAAGATTTTTTGTTCAAAACTTACATTGCCTCAAAAAACTTTCCAAAATGGAGAGGAAGCAGAAAAAATTAATATGAAATTATTCACAAATTTTACGGGAGGTTCTTTAGTCATACCTTTAAGAGAGGGTGGAATTTGTTTGCATTCGACTTTCATTTTCACTTGATTAAGAATTGGAGAGAGAGAGAGAGAGAGAGAGAGAGAGAGGAGAGAGAGAGAGAGAGAGAGAGAGAGCTATCTGACCCAGCAAGTTGTCTTCTTCTGCTATTCCTTGACGAACATAAAAATTTAATTTTACTTTACAATCATGGACGTCCTTGAAATTACTTCAAGAAAGTGTTTTAAATACACGTGGGAAACATTCCCTTCAGATTATTATTATTATTATTATTATTATTATTATTATTATTATTATTATTATTATTATTATTATTATTATTATTATTATTATTATTATTCTGAAGACGAAACCTATTCATATGGAACAAACCCACCACAAGGGTCAAATGACTTGAAATTCTTTTAAGCTTCCAAAGAATATTAAGGTGTTCATTTGGAATAAGTAAGAGGAGGTAAAGGGAAATACAAAATAATAATGTTAGCAAAGACGAGCAAAATCAGTAATATTAATAAAAAAAAAAACATGATTTTGACAAATTGGTTAAATGTTCCTAAAAAAAAAAAAAAAATAAAAAAAAAAAAAAAAGAATAAAGTTAAGAACCATGAAGTTTGGGTTATGCGTGATTATCAAAAAGAAGCGCCCACCCCCTCCCCCACCCGCAACGCCCACCCACCCCCCCAAAAAAAACAATCTTTTGGGTAGCTTCCCATCTCTGTTGGTACAGGCAACAGTGCTCTCCATGTTGACTCAAGTCAACAAAGAAGGAATCTAAGAAGTGTAAACACTTCCATGTCAGAAGTTTCGAAAATCACCATCTCTGACTTTTATTGCTAGATTTTGCTAAATATTTTTTTTGTGTGTACCTCTCTCTCTCTCTCTCTCTCGTCTCTCTCGTCTCTCTCTCTCTCTCATCTCTCTCTCATCCTATTTGAATTTTATTACTAGCTTTTCCAAAATATTTTTTTATATGTGTCCAAACTCTCTCTCTCTCTCTCTCTCTCTCTACCCGATTCCACTTTTATTACTAGCTTTTCCAAAACAAAAAATATTTTTTATGTGTCCTCTCTCTCTCTCTCTCTCTATACATACGTGTATATATATATATATATATATATATATATATATAGATATATATATATATATATATATATATATATATAATAATATATATATATATATAACACCGGCTAAGAATACAATATTGCCAACCTTTTCCTCCCCTATACCACATTTAGCAGTGAAACGACACTAACTAAAGCTACACTATGCTTATGGGAAGCCACTACTTCAGCTTTTAAATGGCTTGAGGAAAGCGACAGAACATTAAAACCTTGAGAGAGAGAGAGTGAGAGAGAGAGAGAGAGAGAGAGAGAGAGAGAGAGAGAGAGAGAGAGAGCTTCTTGCTCGGATGTTTATTAGAATGAGATTTCCAAACACCAAGATTGTTTCGAACGGTCTTAAATTAATAACTCACTTTATATTAGTATAATAACTTGTGCTGCGTTGCTAATAAGTACCCTAATTATTATTACAATTATGGAGTCATCTAATACCAAAAGAGCAGCCTATATAATTCAGCCCTATCCAATGTAACAACTATACACGCCTGTGGTGTTTGCGTATGGTAACACTGCGTCCCGGGCTTTAGATAGTTACATTCAGCTTACAGTCAACAATAATAATAATAATATCCTATTTCGAATATAACGGTGTAATTTGCATACAGTAAATTATTAAAACACTTTTCTGTTGCAAATGTACACCCAGATATCCTATTATTTACATAAAACTTAGACATAGCGTAACTATTTAAAGCCCTGGAGGCAGTGTTACCATGCGCGACCACTGCAGGCGGATGGACAGATGGAAAAAAAACAGAGTATAGTAAGATGCTAGTTTCAGCTAAAGTCTATGAGATCTAAAGTTTAAAACCGGTATCATACCTAGACTATGTCAGATCTCTGATGGGCCTAATTTGGACATCGTAGCAGTGACAATCTTGAAAAAAAAACAGGTTTAGAAAAACGTCTTACAAGAAACTTAATCCACGATGAAAGATTAAACATTACAGTCAGAACGATGGTAAATTACTGCATAGGTTACATAGCCTGTTTTAATTATTAAACGGAGCCTGTAACATGGTGACGTACTCACTGAGACTACAGATTGGAGTCAAGGCGAACATGCAGAAGACTACGTACGAACAGTAAAAATGTCAACGCCCTAAAAACTAAAGGGAATTCTTCATTAAACTTCTTTTCCTAATATGAGAAAGAGCAAATTTTACCCGGAATGCTTAACCTCAAGACATTCCTTATCATTAATACAATCTGATACAATGAAAATAGCTATAGGATACTAATTTCCAGTAATTCGCACTGAAAATGCTATAGGCAATGGCAGTCACATCCACTTAGTCTCAGTTCCTGGGAGGCCTGTCCTCCAGACGATTATTAATATGGCAATAGAACCATGACCCAAACTGGGTCATTGACCTTATCCATCCCCCAGAGTAGGCCAAAAATAACTGAGACTTATGACCACGAAGTTGGAGTGATTCCCAGGTCATGGGGACCGCCTTTCACTAGACTAATTTCATAATTTTCATTTAAGAATGGCGATTCTGTTAATGTAAAACCTTAATTCACAGTATACCTGTCTAAAATTACGGTTACTATTATTTTGGAAAAATCGCAAGCAACCATTCATGCGGTATAAGCATAACAATACGTTAAATTGCCAAGCAAGTTCGTGAAATAACAAGCTTCCGTTATTGGGCGGAAGTGGTGAAAAGCCGAGTTCCTAAAACTTCACCTGCCAACAGATATATCAGACGCATCGAGACGACGTGGTCAGTCGTCACTACTACGACTTACCCGCGTCGTAATTACTGACATTTGAGAATATATATATAAGCATGACACTTTTATGGCTATGGGCCTAATTGTAAACACCCTTTTCTGGACATTAACTCTCATGATAAATAAGCCTGGAGAGCAACAAGATGGCCACCTATTAATCCCTTGCAATAAATGTTGAACGAAACATGAATTGACAAAAATATCACGATTAAAATAACTATAAAACCGTCAAAAAAGGATAAATGTCACCATGATTGGTTCATAAAACCGAAAGCGATTTGGTTTTAATGTTATTCATTCCGTCATGACTAATACAAATACGACATCGGATGTGGCTACCCAATGATTGCAATGAAAACCTGCAAATGTTCATTCGAATAGAGTTAATTATCGTACCATTTGGGGGCCAGAGAAGCTTAACTATGGACCACAAAGGCAGTGAGAGAGAGAGAGAGAGAGAGAGAGAGAGAGAGAGAGAGAGAGAGGGGGGGGGGCTCTTACTCCACCCCGAATCTCTGATAGGCACGACCTAATATTACATGTTACATTTGTGAATTCTAATTTGGAAACACTGTGTCAAACTTCAAGCATTTTGCATTAATACAATTACTGAACATTATTACCGAACGTCACTCCTGGTCAAAATATATATATACATTTTTTATATATATAATTCTGAAAACTTCAGAATTCCTAATCACGAGATCTGTCCTTGCTCTAACTCTCCCTTTAGTCTGACTCTACTCTTAGTCTAACTCTTCACTTTGTCTAACTCTTCCCTTTGTCTAACTCTTCTCTTTGTCAAACTCGTCCCTTAGCTTAACTCTCCCCTTTGTCAAACTAGTACCTCAGTCTAACTCTCCCCTTAGTCTAACTCTTACTTTTGTCTAACTGTCCTTGGTCTAACTTTTCCCTCTGTCTAACTCTGTCCTTAGTCTAACTTGTCCCATAGCCTAACTCTTCCCTAGTCTAACCCTTCCTTAGTCTAACCCTTCCTTAGTCTAACTCTGTCCTTAGTCTAACTCTGCCTTTAGTCTAACTCTTCCCTTTGTCTAACTGTCCTTAGTCTAACTCTTCCCTTAGCCTAACCCTGTCCTTTATCTAACTCTTCCCTTAGTCTAACTCTGCCCTTAGTCTAACTCTGTCCTTAGTCTAACTCTCCCCCTTGTCTAACTCTCCCCTTTGTCTAACTCTCCCCTTTGTCTAACTCTACCCTTAGTCTAACTCTCCCCTTAGTCTAACTCTCCCCTTAGTCTAACTCTCTTCTTTGTCTAACTCTCCTCTTTGTCTAACTCTTGCCTAGTCTAACTCTGTTCTTAGACTAAAACTGTCCTTAGTCTAACGTGATAACCGGTTGAATATCGAGACTCTTACCTGATCGCTTCGGTGTCAGGTAAATGTATCACTTAATATTGAAAGTCCCGTGGTCTGCTTCACTTGCTTCCTGTAAAGTAAAATAAATAGATAAATAAATAAATAAATTAGTAAGCTCCCTAAAGGTGTAGTTCCTTATCAACCAAGTGGTTTTTCAATAGCAGCTGCTGTAGTAAGACCTTATATAACAAATATAAGCTCAGCACGAATAAATAAAGGGATAAGTCTACTTTGTATTCCGATACTGCTGCATTCGTACGTCTCTGTATACATTCAATGCAAGCAAAGTTGGGAAAAATTGGTTGTCGTTTCCAGCATAGGCCTATTCCATATCCACCGAGGTTGATCGTACAACACATAGAATTACGAAAATCTATGGTTTATCGATAAAAAGATAATTATTCGAAGACACAGCCACATGGTTAAAGGTGTCTTTTATCACACAAAGAAGACACACGGCCCCTTTTGTCCGTAATTACATGCATAAATCACCGATTCCTTTGGCAATCACAACGAGATAATGCAAAATTTTGTCCTCGTAAAGATAAATACAAACGCTTAGCACTGTGACGAGGAAACTACTGCATACACCGCGAAGGTTAAGTCCCAAAACTCGGAGCAATGAAAATAATGGTTTCTCGGATACGAGGAGCTGTCGTTTATACCGCACGAGGTAGTAGGGCAGAGGCAAGACTCACCTTGTCTCCTAAGATCGCCCACGGACCAACACTATTTGTAATAATTTGAATGTATTTTTTACATTAAAACCGTTTACGTAGGATGAGTCTATAGTCATAGCGAGTCACGGTTATACAAAATTAGAGTGGGTACTGAGGCATGGTTGCCACATGAACAGAACAGCTGTCAACAAAATACTTCAAATTAAACTTAAAATAGATAAAATACCGGGAAACATGGCCGTCGAATTGACAGTACTTCAAGATATTGAATATCTTGTTCTTTTTCTGCAGACGAGAGTTCTTAGTAAAGGGTTTTGCTGTTGTGCATTTGTAGCATTTGCATAAATGGCCAAACTGATATTTCATGGCCACGGAGTTTTAAAATGGCCAAATTTAAAGGAATTTGGCCATGAAATGACCAACCTTGCAGCTGTAGTACTGAAGTGTTGATGAACAATTGAACTCCGATTGAACCATTCGATGTGAACTGGAATGAGTCAATTTGACTCGTGCCCAATGGACTCTGACTTATTTCGGTTTAAAAAGTAACCTTAAGAAAGTCGAGGAAAAACTTAAATATGAAGTCGGTAATGAGTATTGATAGACGTTGAGTCCGTTGACTCATTCAATGTGAACTGGAATGAGTCAATTTGTCTCGCTTCGATGATTCCCTAGACTCCTATAGTTGTTATTTACCAAAGTGGTAACATCCGAATGTTGCTGTTTTCTTGGACAATTAACCGCCATAAGGAGCTGTCATGAGTTCAGTCCTTAGTTTCTTTACAATTGTCAGGGTTGGATGGACGGATGTTACGTACAGTTTGGACACAGGTTTTGCCCTGGTACACCGTTCTTGCGAGACTTCGAAAAATTACATGGTAACAGTGTTTACTGAGGGAGATGGGGGGGAGAACCTTTCTTCTGTTAAAATAGTTCCACCAATAAGTTCTGGAGTTCGTTTGGTGGGCGGAGTTATTAGGTATGGTTGGAGAAAGACACACACACACACACACACACACGGAGTAAAAAAAATCTGAGCAGTTTATATCGTTGTAATGAAGATTGTTGTCTCACTTGTAATATAAGTTTGTTTATTAAGGTTCCATTTACCTTTCGGCAAAGACGTTATCTTACAACCGTGTCTATTATTATATATCGGTCATATTCATTACACAATACTTAAAATTGATCAACATTTTAAAGTTATATTGGTATTGCCGAAAATCACGAACATCATAACAGGATAGTTTAACCTTATCGCGTAAGCCAAGTTTACAGCATTGGTTGCAGTACGTTTTCTCTCTCTCTCTCTCTCTCTTATACTAGCTAACTTATATATATATATATATCTCTCTCTCAGCTATACTAGCTAACTTAGTGATAAGAAAAACCCCTGCGCTCAGTATGCAGTTCTGATATGTCATTAGTGTATTCAGGAGAGGATCAGTGACCCAATAATATGGAAGATTGCCCCCCCTGACAATACCCGTAAGCATAACCAAAGCAAAGAAATTTCTCATCTCTGATACTGTAATGTCCTAAACTCTTGTTCCCTTGAGTTGTTCGCTTGATATATTACCCCATTTTATAACATGAAATTAACGATTGGATCTCTATACAGTCAGTTCCATTATAGAATTATATAGAATAAAAAAAAGTTTATTCCTGATATACTATCATCAAAATCGAAGGTTGTGCGGCAAAAAATTATCGCCACCAATCCTTTGCCACACAGGATTAGCTGGTTTGACGTTTCTGACAAACCTCCTAGGCCACCCTTACCTCCCCTCCCCTGCGCAGTTTCATACGAATGGAAGACGATCAGTGCAAACGGCCAGCAAGACCTCTAATAAGGCAAAGTAGTACAGAACCCATATCGATACAATAAGCTATGAAGGCGCACAAAAATTAAAAACTTAAGAACGTCACATGACGTAAACAAACATGTGGGTACGACTTCTGCAACAACGTCATATGACGTGGTTTGACCTTTTAAGTTGGGTTAACTGTTTGTTTTTTCTAAAATTATGTATGCACCGATATATTATAGACTATATATTTCGTTGACCTCAGGTGATAGGTGAAGTCATTTGGGCTTTCCTTATAGTGGCTGTCATAAAGAGAGTATCATCTACTGAATTGACAGTTTACCTTTTAAAAATGTCCCACAGAGCATATGACCCCTATACTCAGAAACGTCAACGACGGCCCATAAAATATGCCACATTTTTACTCTTGCTCATATAACTTAGGTTTTACACCAAAGATACATTGAAAATATCAGTAGGATATAAAGCATTACATTTCAAATAATGGAAAACTATTTTAATAGACTTCAAGAAGCTAATGAGCGAAAATAAGTGGCGAAGTATCATATCTGTATCGGCCACACCACAGAGAACAAAGTATACAGGTAAGGCAATTTGCCAATACTGCTACCGACCTCACTGTATGATAACAGTGCTCAGCGAGTCATTCAGTTTCTATAATTCAATGCTGTTAACAAGAAACGGTGATTAGGAAGACATCAAAAACATGTGGGGCCTGAGTAAGTAGGAAAGTTTTACTGCAATACTCAAAATATTGTATGAGGCATTACGCCATTTTTTACAGATACTTCGAATATTATATCAAGAATATCATGGTTTATAAGAAAACATTGTTACGTATTATGTTTATTAAACATATAATCAAATAACTAGTGGGAACAAAATGAGAACATTTTATGTCCTATTATTACAAAAAATATAACATTTAAATTATACAAATCTAATACCTTGACCATGCTGTGGTCTCCGTCTACGAATTTCCCACAGAGTTGATGTGAGCCATGAGTTTGCTGTGTTGTTCTCTCATGTTCCATTTTCCATGTGTTCACCATCTGGGCCCACACGTGTTCAATCACATTCATATTTGTTCCTTTTCTCGGCCATTCAAGAAGAAGCAGGTTATCCTGTCTGGCAAACCACTCTTGAACAACGTGAGCAATGTGAAGGGAAAATTCCTTTCTCGTAACGAAGGCAAGGAGGTGGTTTGCAGCAGCTCAAACATGCTTAGCTGCTGTAAATCGTCCCTCGATACGGAACACATCACCCCATACCATGCAGACACACCCAGCCCCATACGTTTGCAGGTGACATGGCCAGATCGAACCACCTCAAACGATGTTTACGGGGTTCATATCTGAAAGAGAGAAAAAAATGGTGGTGCATAATATAAATCTATATATATATATATATATATATATATATATATATATATATATATATATATATATATATATATATATATATAATATATATACAACCTTTGGAGAATTTAAATTCTCAGTGATGAACAACACTGAAAGAATTCTATTGTGTAATTATTTATTTAATATATTTTTATTGGAGGAAAAAGAGCAAAATGATGCCACTGTCCCTTACCTAATATTTATCTCAGAATAGCACTCTTATTTTTTGTAAACTCCCTTTGTATATTTTGAACGTCCACTTCCGTGGAAAACAAAATCTGAAGATTAATAATTAATATAAAGAAGAATGCAATTGATAATTGATGCAAGTAATGATTTTGCTTATCATACAGAGTTCTATTTGTTCGCCAACAATGCAGCTTCCCATGCGATGTGGACGAGAAGCACTTCTCGTTAGTAAAGATGACCCTGCCCCAAAAGTCCAAACCCTTATCAGCATGACATTGGGCAAAATCAAGCCTTCCTTCCTTATGTTGTTCCGTCAAGAGCTCCTTCGTCCCTGGAGTTCTGTGATGAATCCCAGCAGCATGGAGTCTGCGTCGTACTGTCATCGATGGACACTTCTAATCCAAGGTCCTCATGAATGGCCTCGGCGTTGGTTAAGGGTTGCTCTCGAGCCGCCCTGATAATGGCGTTCAATCCTCAGCTGGGGGGTGGTTTTCCGTGGACCCCCTGGCCTAGCTAAGAGAACATATTATCTTAAGTTGTTAACTTATAATTTATATAACATCGCAATCAATTCTAGATTCTTCGAATTTTGTACTCTATGGATTGATCATAATTTAGTAAACATGGCTGTATATTTTTGGTTTCAAAAAGCATATCAAATAGAACGAGATTACATATATCCATAATATTCTCAATTTGGTTGGTGGTTATTTAAAACTGTAAATCATTCCTGATGCCATCACTGAAATGACATTTAATAAATAAACTATAGCTATCAAAAGACACACAATGACTGTGACGGGTGGGCACAAATAAAAATGCTCTTATAGGCTTAATTTACCGAGACAACTCAATCGAGTATCTAACTTTGTTCATGGTCGAGGTCGGCAAGGGCCAATCACCCACCGGTGTGGAATTATGGAGGTGCACCTGAATATTTCTGTGGTGTTGGAATGGTGGCTGTGGATATCTGTAGTCTAACCAAAATTATAATAGCGAGACGAAATACATTTAAGAAAGAAACTCTCATATTAAATAAGCAAGATTAAATAACCATGAACAATGTAACATATCCACCAATCATTCAGCATAAACAAACTTACGCAAGTCGTTCAAGTTTCCCACTCTCCTCCCACCTTCTTATCCACAACTGTACCGTGGTGGGGGACACACCAACATCACGTGCAATGGTCGTATCGGGAAGCTATTGTCGCGTAAGTGACAATTCGTCCTCGCAGCGCCAGATTTGTGTCCCTTCGATTCATGGTGAGTGGTTATGAAGTCTGACCTATTTAAAAATCCTGCTGACGACCTCACCTCCGTTGGGATTCAGACTCTGTTTTGAGTCGAGTAAAAACAATACCATGATTCATTTATCATTATATCGTTCCTTGATTGTAGGATTAGGCAATAGGGATCATAATCACCATGGTATGAAATAAAGATACTACTGTAAATATAATAAGCTCACATAATTATTGTTTCCTGTTAATAATTAACATTGAGATCTGAATACTCGTTGAGCACTGCTTCGTAAAATGAGCTCGGCAAAAGTGTTCGCGAATTCCCTAACCTATTTCTCTGTATAACGTAATTTATGAGAGTATCATGAATCACAAATTATAAAGAATAGACACTTGTCCTGTACGAAGAGGCAAAAGGCTCGATTAGCCAGAAATGGATATGAACACGACAGTATAAAAAAAAAAAAAAAAAAATTCGCCTACCCTCTTCCCCCACGTTCCACCCTTCCTCCCTCACCTTCCTCCTCCCCTTCCCTATCCTCCTCCCCATTCCATTCTCTCTCTCTCTCTCTCTCTCTCTCTGAATGTTACTTCAGTTTAAGTAAATTTTGTACGATTTTCTTTTATCTATCCATCTATCTAATCTAATAATAATAATTTACAATATTGTTTATATCTAACGATTCACTCGGTTGTTACCTACCAGCAAGGCTGGCATTACGGTACGGTACGTCCTGGTTGATATTTAGCCTATGTGTACGGTACGGAATTACGCAACGACAATTTTTAAAAACCAAAGTACGATATGGTATAGTTGAGGTACAGAAAAAATTTGCAAATTCCGTACCGTACTACCTTACCTTAGGCATGGATATATTACTTTTGCTCTACGTTGAAAACAATGGGAACAATATTAATTAATTATTAATAATAATAACCAGTAATATAGGATTTTTTTAGTTTTTTACTATTATTCTTAGCATCAGCAGCAGTAGTAGTAGCTATTACTATTTTTATCTTAAGGTCAAATTGTTTTTTCTTTCTTTAGTAACTATTGACTTGGGTAAGGAGTAAATGATTATAATTATTAGAGTGAGAGATATCTGCATGTATAGTGGAGTAGTAGAACGATAGATACTGTGATTGATGGTAAAGCTACTGTTATACTTGAGTTTGGTTACCTCCTTCGCAATCTTCATTTGGACTCAGGGCATCAGCCATATGCTTGTATTACGAAGGTGAAGAAGAAATGGCCGCCTAGGAACATAACTGTCGGCATGGTAAGCAGATACCCGGTTTTGTTACGCAACTTTTCAACTTTTTTTTTTTTTTTTTTTTTAGCAAAGAGAGAGCCGCCAATTGCCTACTGATCGGTTTGAATAGGTAACTGGTTACAGTTGCTCTTTGTGTTTAAAATAAAATTGAGCATTTTTTACCGGACATTCATCAGAGTTAAAACCTTGATTATACCGAAAAATTATAGCAAAATCTCGTACTGATACCAGTCTTCATTACAGGGTTATTGACCAAAAACATGACTGCACTGTCTGTGAAACCCACAGTAAGAGAGCTTTACCAATTACAAATAAACATTACCTTTTATCTGAAATGTTTTTGATTATACGTTTTGAAGTTAACTGTAATTGCGGTTGTTTTTTATTCATACTAATGGTAATGTAATTGTAACTGAAAAGTTCAAATAATAAAGTACTTTATTTGAAATTGTTATCCTAGAGCAGCCCTCTTACTTTTCGAGAACTCATCTTAACCAAATGCAATAGAGAGATGTTTTGAGTCGCTACCCAATTTATTTATTATATTATTAAGGGAGAATGTTAACAAACCAGCTACCAATTCTAAAAAAAATTTTATTCCATTTATTTCCTTTTTTTTTGTGCAAAAAGTTTTGTGAAATTTTTTCCAATATTTAAGTTATGTATTTCAGTATTATTGAAGTTGTAATTGTAATTCGATAACAGGTAGGGTAATTATGATTCTAATTGTAATAGACATAAAGCAAACGTAATCACCCCTAACCAGCTTATATTACATAAGATATGCGACAGTAGCTACTTCATACGAATGGATGGAGCATAAAAATAATGGGAACAAAAGTAAAAAAGATTTTTATGTATACATGGGAGAAAACTGACTAGAAATTCGGTGATTTTTCCACTGCACTTCGGCTTCTCTCGGGGTACCTGTGAATTGTTCAATCTTTAATAAATCGACTTTTATCTTTCTCGGGATCTATGTGGGTTCTATGCCCCCTTCCATTTGACCAGGCAACCAATTCAAATCCTCTCGACCTTGAAACCATTCCTGGACTATTCTGGCCGTATGGATGGGGCAGCCGTCATGAATGAAAATGACAGGACTACTATGAGATTCAGGGCTTCTGTAACACGGTTTTTTGGCAATAACTTTTTATCTATGCATTTCATAGATATAACGCTTATTCAGAATACACATTATATCTACACATAAATTTTGACTGTATTATGCATTACGTAGGTTGAATAAATTTGGTACTTATAATGTAAAAGTGACTTTTTTTGAAGACGGACCAACTTACTCAGAGATAAGGTTTCGAGCGCACTCGTTATGTAACTTATGACAGCATTTCTTCCCTCTTTCTCGATGGATGATTGGCTATACGTAACGAAGGCTATACCTCTGGCACAATGACAAAAATTTAAATTCAAGCAAAGCAGTACACCTTTATGAACTCTGAATCCTCTCCACTGATAATTGTCATAATGTTAATCCAACAAAAAAAATGTTAATAAATTCAAAAACACTCCTGATTATTTGTCTAACTCCAAAACAAAAATAAGTGTCCTAAGAAATTATAATCTACTTTATAGGTCACAATCAGATTGACAAGATGTAGGGAATAGTTAGTAATTTTCAAAGACATAGTAGACAAGCTTGATTTGATAACTGTTGTATCCAATGTCAAGCAATTTTTATTTATCGGCTATCTACCTATTTACTAAAAAAAAAAAAAAAAAAAAAAGTAGACAGTACCGTATTTTGGCTTTAAACCTTCACCAATAATTATCGTCAGAATGATGACTTCATGAGGCTCCACCCACTTTGGCCTCGTCATAATTCAGGATAACAATGAAGGCTATCGTGGCCATTGTTGTATTATTTAAAATTTAACTTCTGGCTATAAAAACTCATTTTCGAGTAGTTGTAAGAAATGCTAAATGATCCTCAGGGATCCCAGCAGTTGGCCTAAACGTTTTAATTCATGTATATTATGCTGCTATTGACTAATTTTTGCGGTCACTACTTTGCTTATCATATAATTACTTACTAACGCGAGCACAGGAATACCCCCCCAAATCTATTTGTATCGTTCCGGCCGCCATTCATAAAGTTCTTTATATCCAACATGGTTCGTACAGACTAAAGAAAGAAAAGAAAAAAAATTATATCGGATGATCCGTCGGTCCTACTTGAGATTTTAGCGAACATTATAAGCTTGTATTTAACTTTGGATAAAAATCTTATTTTTACAAAATCGTTTACATAAAGACTGTTTACCATACAATCTCTCTCCCTTTCTCGTCTCTGCTCTCATCTCTCTCTCTCTTCTGGTAGCATAGTGAATCGTTTCAATGGAAATGTTCAAAATCCTGAAGGACATTACCAAGTTATTATAATCAACGTTTACGATAAATACAAATCAGACCATACAATTGGAATTTAACACTAGAAACTGAATAATTAATTAACCTATTCGCAATCTATAGTAAGTTATGGGCCACGGGCTTTCTCTTGACTGTATAAAGTTTTCTAGTCGTAAGACAAATGCAGTTTTTGCAACCACAGGGGACAATTCCAACCCTCCTGTTTACCCATTCTTGAAGCTAACTATTGGGTTTTCAGAAGCCGATGAAATAATGGTGAAGGTGGTTTTCTGTCTGGTGGATGGGCGGGCAACATTTTCGTAAAACGGAAATGTTACTTTGGCTTAATTGTATGAATGTTTTTCGACTCTTGGCCTCGCAATCATTGGCCATGGGCGGCCGTCGGCTAGATCATTTTTTACTCCTATAAAAACTTAGAACTATCGGGTTTTGTAGGTTTTATTGAATAATGCTGACGCAAAATTTGTGTTGTATTTGTTTTTAAAATATACCACATATGTCAACTTTCAGCTACCATCCGATGTTTTGATAAGGAGCAAAATCCAAAAAAACCATGTTACAGAGGCCCTGAATTTCATAGTAGGGGGTGTGGAAAGGGGATAATTCCGCTGGTGAAGTTGAAAGTAGAGGCAGAAATTCCTGAAAGAATTTTAACGTATTTTTCACTGTTGAACCTTCGAGTCTTGGTGATATCACATATACCATGTAAGGGAAAGTTCCAGGCCCACTTGTTTTTTACCGGTTACAATCCCCCACTCCTGGCCTCACTTCGTAAATGTTTCCTCGGTGGTAATCTGAAGGAAAACAATCTAGATTTTTTAAAACAATTTACGCGTTGCTTTCCGTAAAATGGGAAAAAATAATTATATATCGTTTGGGGCAAATTGTAATTGCTAAGTAACAACTCGTGCATTAGGATAAAATTTTGTTTATTCATCCTATGAAGGATTGAATACTTATTAACAAGGTTTGCCTCTTCCCAACATCTTATACACTAAAACATACTCGAAAGCTGATTAGTGGAATTCACGTTAAAGATAAGGGACAAGCACCACCTTTAGTAAACAGTGTTACAAACAGACAATTAACAAATGACTAGTAATGACCTGAGATGTTGCAATGCCAGTAACAGCCAATCAAATCGATCAGTCCCACTAATCGTGTAATTTAATATATCACGTTTGTTTCTGGTGATAACGATATCCTGCTAAGCACCCCTATTTATCCACGCTAACGAAGTTTTGTCACCCAATCATGGCTAGAACTGAGGTGTTTTGTATAAATTTTGATAGTTATCTGTCCTCTGCTAGTATTCGTTTATAGTCTCCAAAATGAACAGCAACATATTGTTTCCTCCCGGCGGCACAGATCGTCGCTCCTACGAGAAACAAGATGGGCTTTCCCAATACGTGCTGTTGCACCAGCGTCTTGACGTCTCCCACTACAACAGTAAAGATAAATGGAAAAGGAAGGCAAGGCTTTAGACTGGTAAATTGAAACCGACTTTGGATAGCATTTTATCTATTTCATTTATTTATTAATTTTTTGTTTAAACTATAAACTTCGTAAAACCCGTGCAAATTATGAAACCTAAATTCCAGTTTGCTTTGGTCCCTTGGTTTGAACTTCTAATAGTGCTTCTTTCTCCTTTACTTCCCCGAAATACCAAGTAGCGTTCCCATAATTCAAACGGCTATAATTAAGTCTTGATTATCTAGGTATCTGCATGTTAATTTAACCTTATTTCCAGTTCGAAGACCTCCACCACGAATGACCCACCCGTTACGATAACGTCGACATTCGACGAGCAGGCGGTAAGAACGATCCTTTTTACCAATGCTAATTGCTATTTGTGAACGTCTTGGTATTAAATGTTTTCGGCCATTGACGGTTTGCGAAGACGTCCTGCATGATGGCTGGAATACCTCATAGAATTCCCTGCCAAGAAGGAATTTCCTCGCCAGTACTGGCAATCGTGCTGATAGGCCCTTGCCTTTCTGTTTCAACCAGTTTGGGGGGAAGGATATGGAATTTTGGTCCTCGAGTCCCGTAATGAAGTGACGAAATGGTCCCTTTTACTAGTCAGAAGTCATACGGCCAGAATACATAACTGAACGACCGAGTAATATAAGGTTGAGTTTCTAAAATCATTAAAATAACAGTTTCAGCCCTATGAATAATTAATCAAGACAAGGGTAATATTTAATAATCAAAACGATGAATAATTTTTGTCCGAATAACCATGTATTTTTCCCGCTAATTGAAATTAATTATTGCCACGCAGAATTTGTGAAAATAAAAACTCTTGCCATTGAAAACCCCCCATTAGTTTTCTAGTTTATGGCCTCGCTTTCAGGCATTAAAGGCAAATGCGTTAATTAATGTTTATGAATAAGAATCCGTATACAAACTTATAATATAGAGTACAGTCCTTTTGTTTACTGAATTAAACGAATAATCATATCATAACGGACTGTTTGCAGATCAAAGTTAATGCTATTCTAAGTATTAATCCTTGCAGATTAAATAAACATTCTTCAACTTATTGCAAGGGTTTTTGCCTGACTTAGCATTTTATTTCCCCAGACGATATGATAAATTATTTTCCCCTTATTACGGAAAGCAAAGCCGGTAAATTCTGGTTAAAAATGAGATTTTTTTTCCCTTCAGATACTACTGGAAGGAAATTTAACGAGGTTGCCCAGGCAATGGGCATGTCACCAGTAAACACGTGTGGGGGAGGCTTGATCTTCTTATATCATATGGAATGATAAATCACCAGGATTGAGTGGAGGCTCCACTGGTGAAAAAATACATTGAAATTCTTTTACAGGATTTCTAACTTTTTTTTGTTTACTTCAAACAGCGGAAATTGATTCCTTCCCCTCCACTGCTCCACTGGTCCATTTATTCAGTTCACGACCGCTGCCCCATCCATACGGCCAGTAATAAAGTCCACCAGGCATGGTTTCCAAGGTCGAAGTGGATCTGCTAGTTTGGCTTGACTTGGGCCAAGTTAAGGATACAGACATGAACCTCACTGGAGAACTATTTTTCGGATAATTTTGGTAAAATTGTTGGGAACTCTGAGAGGGAGAGGGAGTCCAAGATCAACTTAATGAACCTCTGGGAACACAATGGAAAACCTTCTTTCCACAATCGACCACAAGATCGTCCCAGCAACCATGACTCGTTCTATGCCTTAACAAGATTGCAAGAGGGTGATCTCGAAGGAATGTGGGCTGGACTTCCTCACTAATATTAAAAATAAATGTAAAAACAAATTGAGTGTGTATAATTTGGATTACCCCATGGCTTTCCGCGTAAACATTGTGCCAATTAGTCCGTATGATGTAAAAAAAAAACAAAAAAATCGTAAGCAGGAACCCTATGGCATCTCGTTTAAGCTCCAGGTCCATGATTCTTATAATTTATTTGTTAGAAAGGTGAATTTGATATTTTAAAGGAGTTCAAAATCCAAAGGGAATTTCACTATCCTGATTTTTTCTTAAAAAAGTATCTAAAAAGAGAACCCTAGGACAATATCATCAAACTACATTTCTCCAAATAGCTCTTTCCACAATGGAAAGGTAAATGACTGAAGGGGCTGTTTAACAATAGAGACGTCTGTCTCTTATCCTCACACGAATGATGATAAGAGCGAAAGGAATTTCTGTCCGTATGACATTAAAACATTTATCACAATTAATATATTAGAAAATATAAGCCAAGTAGATATGTTTATCCATATCATGTAATAATTATTGTAATGAACGGCGTGTAGGGAATAACCTCTACAGTATATTCAAGAGGGAATACAAACCCAACCATGAATACATGAAACCTCTGAACATCAACAATTGTTTATCATTGGCAAACGAATTAAGTTTACCATATGGGAATGGTTAAAAGTTTGCACCAAGTTTGGGAGTCCTTCTTCACTTTCCATTACACGTTGTGGAATTTTCTCTGTCCCTAGTAGTTTCATTTTGATTCCTCAGTAACGTCTAGTCTCTCTCTCTCTCTCTCTCTCTCTCTCTCTCTCTCTCTCTCTCTCCTTTTCATTCTATATGTATTTACAAGAGAGAGTGAGTTTAACCCAATCCTTCTTCTTGTAAATGTTGTTGTATTCAGAAAATCTACAGTACTATAATAATATTAGGATAAACACTAAAAACACACAGGCATTAAAGATAAACAAGAAAATATTTAAAGTGGAGCTTTTCGTTAGCCATACACTCTATCCACGAGCATATCTAGTACTTCGTCCACTCATCGGGGTCGCAACAGGCCCACCTTACCCCTAGTCCCCCACCCATTTCAGTTGTAGTAAAGCCAGGATGAGGACATCGGTACAGCAAAAGCAAGAAGCTCGTTAGTTTGAATTACATTTTAGAATTCCAAAACCTGTAAGACGACTTAACAACAAGAACTCAATCCCCGTCACCACCCCCCCCCCCCCCCCCCCCCCCCCCCCGAAAAAATATATATGCATATATTAGTTTAGTCAAGATTGGAGGGTGTTAATGACATAAAAAACTGCATACTTAGCGCAGTGGTATTTCTAGATGACATGTCACTTTAAATTAGCTAATATGGAGAGAGAGAGAGAGAGAGCTAAGGTGTCGGACACTTTCAACACGTTCACTGATTTTTTGTGTATGTTCAATGATGTGCTGCTGCACTTCTCTTTATAGCTTCCTATTATATTATTGGTAAGAAACGCACTGCAACCGATACTATAAACTTCGCTTACGTGATAAGGTTAAAATATCTTGTTATGATGTTCGTGATTCTCTCCAATACCAATATAACTAAAATTTTTATCAAATTTAAGTATTGCGTAATGAATATGACCGATATATAATAACAGACACGGTGGTAAGATAACGACCTAGACGAAAGTTAAATGGAATCTTGATAAACAAACTTATATCAAAAGTGAGACAGTAATCTTAGTTACAGCGATATAACCTGCTCAGATTCTTTTTTTTTCTTTTACTCCGTGTGAGTGTGTGTGTGTGTGTGTGTGTTTCTCCAACCATACCTAATGACTCCTCCCACTGAAAGAATTCCAGAGCTTATTGGTGGAACTCTTGCTAAGAGAGGACGAGTCCTCCCCCCATCCCCCTCAGTAAACACTGTTACCATATAATTTTTCGAAGTCCCTCAAGAAGGTGTTCCAGGGAAACCTGTGTCCAACTGTACATAGTTGCCAGTTGCCGCCATAAAGCAGTTTTAACGAGTCTTTGGAGTACCGAAATCTATCGAGACTAAAGACTTTAACTTGCACGAAACTGTTAAATCTACTTGAAAATTTGAGACATTTTCATCCAGTTAGTCTTCTGCCTTGTTGTTAAATAATTAGTAAGATTGCGTTTACTAATATGTCAAGAAAAGTTAGGAGGTAGAAAAGAATTGATCAATAATTATAATTAATGAACAGAGATAAGCATATTTATATTAATTTATTTCTGATTTTGCATTTTGATTTGCATTGCAGTATTACTGAGACGGTATTCTATCAAACATAATCTCACCCATGATTATTCCAAGTGTTACTTATGTTCTACAAATCAAGTTTTGTTACCTACATTGAAATTACAATGTTTTTATTCTTTAATTATAAATTATAATATAACTTATAGAATAAACAGCTATGGAACAGTTCATTAAACAAGGAGCACAAAGGTGATTATTGTACACAATGTATTGAAGCCTTGTGGAGCTTTTGTTGGTGACAACATTTTTTCTAAAAAAAAAATTGTCATTCTTTGGTCCCCTTCTGCCTGACCTACTTGTCCTGCTACTCAGAGAATCAACAACGTTCATTTCTGTTCAGGTTGCGTTATTCGGATAATCACCAACCTTATTTTCTGTTTAATTGCCTTTATTCCCAGGTCTAAGGTTAGGTCTGGACTTTGGAGTTCTCTTGTGCACATTCAGAGCGACAGGTTTTCACTGACAGGTCAGGAATCACTGACAGGTCTCATACAGACCTGGATATTCTCCACCATAGTAAGGCCTGCAGACCAGGCCCTCGGCACAAGGTCCAGACAAATCGTAGTCTCCTCCGCACCTATCCTCCTGGACCCTGTGAGGATGTAAAAAAGTGAATTAGAATAGAATAAGCAAAATGCTCAGAAATCTGTATTAATTAGAAAGACAAAATTTATTCATATGACATTATATATGTGCATTTAGTACATTTTTTTCTGGAGGTCACATCTCCAGGGAAAATTAATTCCATTGTTTCCTGAAAACCTCATCTTCGGGAAGCACTCCAGCAATTTCATATATATGTAATCCATTTTATTCAACTCCACTGAAGTGTCAACTAACTCAGACCTTGACCAAGCCTGCAGTGACTTTAGAAAACACTTCAGCAATCTTCTATGATATATATATATATATATATATATATATATATATATCTATATATATATATATATATATATATATATATATATATATATATATATATATATATACACACACATATATATATATATATATATATATATATATATATATATATATATATATATATATATATACATATCATATATATATATATATTATATATATATATATATATATATATAATATATATATATATATATATATATATATATATATATATATATATATATATATATATAATCAACATTATTCGATTGCAGTGAAGTGTCAGCCCTGACTCAGACCTAGACCAGACATGCAATGACTCCCAGAAAACACTTCAGCAATCTTCTACATATATAATCAACCTTATTCGACTGCAGAGAAGTGTCAGCACGAACTCAGACCTTGACCAGCATGCAATGAACTTCAGGACAACTTTTCAGCAATACATAATCAACCTTATTCGACTGCAGAGAAGTGTCAGCCCTGACTCAGGCTAGACCAGACATGCAATGACTTCCAGAGAACACTTCGGCAAACTTCCACTTCTACAATCAACCTTAATCGACTCCAGCAAAGTGTCAACACCAGCTCTGACTTACGTTCAAGCATCTGTTGTTCGGGCAGCAGTAGCAGATGTCGTAGGTGGCTCCGTAGGGACACTCCTCCAAAGTCTTTTCCGGCGGGCAGCCACGCTCGTCTTGCTCGAACTCCCAGCCTTGGGTTCAGTCATGCGATCTCTCTATCTCTCTCTTGCTCGCAATGGCACGAGATGTCAATTGTTTCTTTCTTTTTGTTTCTCCCTTCGTTATCGTAAGAATCGTCTTTTTTTCCTAGTAATTGATAAGGAAGCATCATTTTAACTTGTGAATCGACTAATTGTTGGAGTTTCGTTTAGTAGTCGATTTTAAGACATGAAATAAATATTTTATTTCAAATCGTTTCTTGAAAGCGGTAGGCAATGTCGTATCTTCTGCGCATGTGCGGTCATAATCCATTACTTTCCATAAAGGATTAACTTATTATCCTGGAGAGCTATTTGAAAATATACTTGATTGTTTATGTCACTGAATGTATTTATCTTATATTTATTTACTTATTAATATTTTCGTATACTAGATTAACTCTTTATCGTAGAAAGATCTCTAAAAATATATTTACGCATTTATGTCCATAAACGTATTTATTTCTTATTTATCTAGTTAGTTATTTTGCTATTGTCGAAATATTTCAAATTGACCATTAACCCTTTCCGGTCTTGGGGCGGCTGGGAGCAGCCATCAATCCCTCGCATACTAGGTATTGAGGGCTGCTCAAGGCAGCCCAACCCCAAACTGTAAATATCTTTGTAATAACTTGATAGAGCGACCCCTAAACTTAACCAATCCAAGGACTGTTTTCTCTACTTGATGTCTATATATTAAAGAAAACCTAATTCCCCAAATTCAGTCCATAATCTACCCCCGAAAATAATTTTCAAAACTACGCCAAATACTCGGCTTATTTGTTCTGGCGAGACTACCTCATTTCTCCCGCGAGTTTCCCAGGTGAAAGTCGCCTCTCGCTACTTCTAACTGGCTTCATTTTCCTCACGTGTGTAACGCTGTCACCAAGTCGCCCTACATCCCTAAATTTGATTTAATAAGTAAAAACTGGTGCTCTTCCCTCAGATCCAATGTATAATTTTTTAATTGAGGAACAACATTTTCACTCTAATACATATTTCTAAAAGGAAAAGAAAGTCAGTCATCATCTGATGAGGTAGCTGCGTTCATTCACGTGATGAAGTCGAGAACATCTTCTCTCCGGATATCAGAATGATGCCAGTTAGTAAATTACCAAAGAATTATTTCTAATTTTACAGAAATAAATCCTTTATGAAGGCTCACACACACATATATAGTAATGTTATTCAATTTCAAAATAAAAATGCGGAAAAATAGAAAATTACTGATGAGAACCATAAAATAAAACTTAAGACAATCCTGATGATAAGGCAACATTATCGTACAAGCGATTATAATGGTCCAGGTATATTTACAAAACTAGTGTGTTATCCATATACCCCACCCTACAGACCCGACTGACCAACTTTCTTGATAGACAATGTAAATAGAGAGAGAGAGAGAGAGAGAGATGTCCCCCTGTGAAGTTTATGACGCACATATATGCATTCATATATATATATATATATATATATATATATTATATATATATATATATATATATATATATATATATATATATATATATACATATATATGTATACTGAATCACAAAGTTTGGGAACGTGATAAATCCATAAATAAAGGTTTATAATCCACGAGGGAAAAATAAACACGGAGTTTCCGCAAGATGTTTTCGACGTTCAACGTCCTTTACTTAGCAGATGAACTGACTTACATGAGGAATGACAATACAAGAAAGGTTTTTGTATAACTGATATTCACAATTCATATTCACAATACATATTAAACATACTATACAACGAGATATCTCTAAGGCAAATAATTTTTATTTCAGTCTGTAATATAACTTTGAGGTCATTCTTAAACATGTTACAAATACAAGCGTCTAAATGAAACAGGCCACAAACTAATATTGAAATTACAATGAGAAGTAAGTTGTATTAAAGCAGATTCTAAAAGATTTCGTGATAAGACATCTTTTGACCTTGCAATTACTGAACTACCAATCCAGTTAATTCAGTGGTGTTTTTCACTTAATTAAATGAATGAATATTGCACTAGATGTGTTCCCAGTTTTTACAGAATATTTTATTGCTGGCTTAACCTTACTTCTAAGCCATTGCTCGACTGTCCGAGATAAAATGAGGACAGTCCATACATGGAATTTTATATATATGTTGTTTTGCTTCTGGGGCCTGTTTTTATTAACATTCCTTTTAGTGTGTTATTACAGGAAAAACAAGGTTGACCTTAAAGGCTTTTTCTTTTAACAATGATTTAATGGTTTCAAATCCGTTAAAAAAAGGCAAACTGAGAATGTTCTTAAAATTTTTTTCTTTCTGTGTGTTACTTACACTATAAAACTTTTTGTGGGTTTTATTATGACAAATATCTAATGTATGTGAAGGATAACATAAATCTTTCCCTATTTTTCTTATGTATTTAATTTCTTGATCCAAATATTGGTGACTGACAATGCCCAATGCTCGTAAAAACATAGAAGAAAAAATTGATATTTCGATGTTAAGATGGTGGCCTGAATAGAAATGAACATAAGTTAAGTTGTTGGTCGGTTTACTATAAATACTGAATTTACATTGAAATGGTTCTCTATGTATCAAAAAAACATCTGAGAAAGGGAGGCAATGTCTTTTTCTAATTCTAGAGTAAACTTAATCGATGGTACCTGTTATTTAATTTAGAGAGTAAATCATTTACATCAATACCGTCAGGCAGAACAGTTAAAATATCATCAACATATCTATACCACTTTACAGGAATATAAATGATATTAGGTAATTAGCGTTTTTCAAAGAATTCCATGTACAAGTTGAGACGAGTGGCGATTAAGGGTTGCCCATTACCATGCCAAATATTTGTTGATAAAATTCACCATTTAATATAAACTTACAATCACAAATGCACAACCTAGTGAGTAAAATAATGTGACTTATAGGTTGGGGTAATTCATGATGAGTTAGTTCATTACTAAGATATTCTAAAATAGAGTCAGTTCATCTGCTAAGTAAAGGACGTTGAATGTCGAAAGATCTTGCGAAAACTCCGTTGTTTATTTTTCCCTTGTGGCTTACCTTTACTTATATATATATATATATATATATATATATATATATATATATATATATATATATATATATATATATATATATATATATACACGTATGTATGTATGTATATGTGGTGTATGTATGTGTGTGCGTATGCATCTTGTGTGTATGTCCACGCACTCGACATGTAGGGCAAGATTATGGGAAAATTAGTAAGGTCACACGGGTCAAAAGTTCGTCAACAACAGTGCTTTGCTTTCCCCAGGACCCACTGGCTTTCCCTAATACCTACTTCTATGTTTATCAGTGTGCTTTGAAGGGTTGGCACCCACTGACTAATTATATATGAGCAACTGGAACTTGTCATGTATAACTGAATAGTTTTATTGATAACGTGTGTGCAGGTACGTTATATTACAAATTACACGGAAAATTAGTAATTAAATCTTTATTATAAATTTTGTGGGTTAAACTTATTTATATAATAGTAAAGCTGTAGGTAGTGAGTTACTCAGAAGGAAAGCTGTAGGTAAGAAGACACATGCCAAAGAAAAAGTGTAGTGTATGCAGTGAGCTATTTCCAAAAGAAAAACTGTAGGTAGTTTAGTCTCCACATAAGGATCGTGAGCAGACAGAGCAGCCAAACTAATGGATGAGTCACTGAAGAAAAGTGAAGTACTGAATTACTCACAGTGGGGAATTTTGGGATAATTCGGTATAAAAACGAAACGACGATTTAAATCTAAAAGCTTCAAGTCCACGGAGCGTGAATTGATGTGAGGTTAATTATATTATACTAACTGGTCCTTGGATGTGGAGAAGACGGGAAAAAGTTAAGTATATCTTAGTTTAACCAGACCACTGAGCTGATTAACAGCTCTCCTAGGGCTGGCCCGAAAGGATTAGGTATTTTTTTTTACGTGGCTAGGAACCAGTTGGTTACCTAGCAACTGGACCTACAGTTTATTGTGGGATCCGAACCACACTATATCGAGAAATGTATTTCTATCACCAGAAATAAACTTCTCTGATTCCGCGTTGGCAGAGCAGGGAATCGAACTTCAGACCACCGGAGAAGGCGGGAGATTAACCACTGTATTTGATGGTTAATATGTAACTCCCGAATAAGAAATTAACATGGTCTCGAAACATATTCGTTTCATTATTCAAGAGAGAGAGAGAGAGAGAGAGAGAGAGAGAGAGAGAGAGAGAGATTAAATTTGATTAGTATATAACCATGGAACTATAAACATGGAATGGACATGCGCGAAATCGCCGTGGGCAGCTGCATGCCGCCATTGCAAAGGGTGGAAGAGAGAGAGAGAGAGAGAGAAGAGAGAGAGAGAGAGAGAGAGAGAGAGAGAGAGAGAGACTTTTATCACAATGCCCACCCCGCTATATTGGAGTGTACTCTGTTAATTTCCCATGACAATATCTTGTCCTCTGTGCCATTTATGTTGAAGTAAAATTAGTAGTACACATTATTCAATCTAGTCATTTCTGTTTACATTATAATACATTTAAAATAGACCTGAAATTATTAGTATTATTAATAATAAGACTGGCATTGACAAGTGATTTGTAAATTGAATTATTTATATCAACAAGTGTTTTTATTTTTGTAATAATGACTGATATAAGTAAGAGATCAGACAAAAGAGATTCGTTACTGCAAAAATCACCCTGAGAAAGATTTCAGCAATTTATAAACATCAAGAGACAAGGCATAGTTAAACTATTTCCAGAATATTTCCTGCTATGTTTTGATAAATCGAAATATTTCTGGTGGAATATATAAAACCAACGAAAAATCGAGGGAGAGAGGAGAGAATATAAACTGGGTACCACACTTCAGAGATGGCTTCCAGTTAGCAGGTGTTGTTGGGACGTTGTTGTCCAGATGTTCGAAATACGGAGAGAAGTCTTAAGGCAGGAATAATCATCTTATTTACGATGAATGCCGATGCACTGGTGAGGGTCCTCCTGACGACTGATGATGGAGGAGAACAGCCCAAGGAAAAGGAACTGAAGGAGAGAAATTGCGCCTTGCGAGACACCATCGAGTGCCAGAGAGAGCAGCAGGTGAACTTGGACAGGATAATTCTTCAGCTGCAACAGAGGATCGACCGCTCGAAGCTGAAGGAGAACGATGAAGAGAAGAAGGAAAAACAGCAGCTGGAAGACAAAATCCTGAAGAAACAGAAGAAAATCAGCATCTGATGGACAAGACAAAAGAATTTGGACAGAGAAACGATGCCAGGTTGAAAGGCAAGAGAGACTCCTAGGACAGAAGGAGAAAGAGCTGCAGGTGAAGACCGCAGAAGCGGCGCAGATGGCGAGGCTCATCCAGGAAGAAAAGGAGGCGAGCGAAAAGCGAGAATCCGGCAGGAAAGACGTGGAGGTTTTTTCAGGTTGCAGCGTCTGCAGAATGAAAGTGGAAGACATGACGAAGGAAAAGGGTGGAATCCAGCGTGAAGATAAGGTTGCGTAGCTGAAGATGAACGAGCTGACATGCCTTTTTTGAAGAAGGAAATAAAAGGTGGAGAGGAAGACTGGTGTCCAGGCCGAACTGAAGGAGGCAGCGGGGAGATGAGGCCCGACAGACGAGATTGAGCGAAGGAGAAATTGATTTGCAAGCGGAAGAACCTGAAGGGGAATTACAGATGCCTGACGAAGGACAATTGGAAAGTGCCGGAGCAGGTGCCCAGCTTCAAGGAATAGCAGGATCCAGTCTAAGGTGGACTCACGAAGACGGATCATATTTTGAAAATGAGAGAATGTTTGTTGTATGGAAATTTGTTTTGAATTGAAATAAATAAAGGTTATTTACAAAGATGGCAATTTTCATTTACACAATAATTCTTGAGAGTAATACTTGTTACATACATAATAATTCGAGTTTAAGTGGAGTTTAAAGGACTTCTTTCATAATGGATGTGAATGAATGAATGAATTTTAGTTTGGATCTTAAGAGTGATCCGCAATAGTTTGTTTTAGCTTTGGGAAAACTAAAGGTTACTAATTGATGAAAGTTTTGAAGATTAGTGTATGAATAGTTTGATGTTTATGTATATAAGTTTGTATTAAATGTTGAAGGAAAAGAAAGCTGGAGGAAAATAAATCAGTGAAAATGTTTTGTTAAGAGTTGAGTGATTCCTGAAAAAGGGAAAAGAAGTAGATGAAGGATTGGTAGAAAGGTTGAGGAAAATGAGTGGATTTCTGGAGTGGCAGAAAAAAGAGCAGAGAATTGAGGGAAGATTGGTGGAGTCCCAGGAGAAGGAGCAAAGGATTCAGTGAAGATTCGTGGAGTGCCAAAAGAAGGAAGAAAGGATTGAGAGAAGCCTGAGGAGATTTGCAAGGATTCAGTGAAGATTCGTGGAGTGCCAAAAGAAGGAAGAAAGGATTGAGAGAAGCCTGAGGAGATTTGCAAGGATTCAGTGGCATATTCTGGTTCTAGGACTAAGCAAAGGGCAAGTGTCTGCAGGGACGGCGGGCAAAGCCCGCCGAACAGCCCAGGGGCGGGCGAGCCAGGAGGCCCGCCGAGGTCCCCGGGGCGGGCGGGCCAGTGGGCCCGCCGAGGTCCCCGGGGGGGGCGGGCGGGCCAGTGGGCCCCCGCCGCCGGGTGTCCGCGGGTGCGGGTGGGCCAGTGGCCCGCCGAGGTCCGGGGCTGGCGGGCCACTGTGCCCGCCGAGGCCCCCGGGGCGGGTGGGCCAGTGTGCCCGCCGAGGCCCCCGGGGCGGGCGGGCCAGTGTGCCCGTCGAGGTCCCCGGGGCGGGTGGGCCAGTGTGCCCGCCGAGGGTCCCCGGGGCGGGCGGGCCACTGGGCACCCGCCGAGGTCCCCGGGGCGGGCGGGCCAGTGGGCCCCCCGAGGCCCCCGGGGCGGGCGGGCTAGTGTGCCCGCCGAGCCCCCCGGGGCGGGCGGGCCAGTGTGCCCGCCGAGGTCCCCGGGGCGGGGCGGGCGGGCCATGTGCCCGCCGAGGTCCCCGGGGCGGGCGGGCCAGTGTGCCCGCCGAGGTCCCCAGGGCGGGCGGGCCCCACTGGGCCCGCTGAGGTCCCCGGGGCGGGCGGGCCACTGGGGCCGCCGAGGTCCCCGTGGCGGGCGGGCCCAGTTGTGCCCCGCCGAGGTCCCCGGGGCGGCGGGCCAGTGTGCCCGCCGATGGTCCCCGGGTCGGGCGGGCCAGTGGGGCCCCCCCGAGGTCCCCCCCTGGGCGGGCGGGCCACTAGGCCTGCCGAGGTCCCCCGGGGCGGGCGGGCCACTGGGCCCGCCGAGGCCCCCCACCGGGAAGGGCGGGCCACTGGGCCCCGACCGAGGGCCCCCGGGGCGGGCGGGCCCACGTGGGCCCGCCGAGGCCCCTGGGGCGGGCGGGCCACTGGGCCCGCCGAGGCCCCCGGGGTGGGCAGGCCACTGGGCCCGCCTAGCCCCCGGGGCGGGCGGGCCAGTGCGCCCGCCGAGGCCCCCGGGGTTGGAGGGCGGGCCAGGTCCCCGGGGCGGGCGCCAGGGGCCAGCCGAGGTCCCCGGGGCGGGCGGGTGGGCCATGCCGAGGTGGGCGGGCGCAGGTGGGCCCGCCGGGGAGGCAGGGGGGGGCGGGGGGGCCACTGCCCGCCGAGGCCCCCGGGGGGCGGGCGGGCCACGTTGTGCCCGCCCCCGGGGAGCCTGCCGTCCCCCCTTCCCCCCCCCCCCCCCCGGGGCCCCGGATGCAGAGGGGTTTCGGGCCAGTGTGCCCGCCGAGGTCCCCGGGGCAGGGCGGGCAGTGTGCCCGCCAAGGTCCCAAGGGGCGGGCGGGGCCAGTGTGCCCGACCGAAGGTCCCGGGGCGGGCGGGACCACTGAGCCCGCCGAGGTCCCCGGGGTGGGCTGGGGGGCCACTGGGGCCGCCGAGGTCCCCGGGGCGGCGGGCCAGTGTGACCCGACCGAGGTGGGCCCCGGGGCGGGCGGGCCAGTGTGCCCGCCGAGGTCCCCGGGGCGGGCGGGCCACTGGGCCGCCGAGGTCCCGGGGCGGGCGGGGCCACTGGGGCCGCCAAGGTCCCCGGGGCGGGCGGGCCAGTGTGCCCGCCGAGGTCCCCGGGGCGGGCGGGCCAGTGTGCCCGCCGAGGTCCCCGGGGCGGGCGGGGACCAGTGTGCCCGCCGAGGTCCCCAGGGGCGGGCGGGCACACTGGGCCCAAGCCGAGGTCCCCGGGGCGGGCTGGGCCGGGCCATGGGGCCGCCGAGGACCCCGGGGCGGGCGGGCCACTGTGGCCGCCGGAGGTCCCCGGGGTGCGGGCGGGCCACTGGGGCCGCCGAGGTCCCCGGGGAGCGGCGGGCCACTGGGGCCGCCGAGGTCCCCGGGGCGGGCGGGCCACTGGGGCCGGCCCAGCCTAGGTCCCCGGGGCGGGGGCGGGCCTACTGGGGGGCCGCGAGGTCCCCCGGGAGCGGGCGGGTCACCGATCCCACCCGCCGAGGTCCCCGGGCCCCGGGGCGGGAGGGCCCACTGGGCCCGCCGAGGTCCCCGGGGCGGGCGGGCGGGTCACTGGGCCCGCCGAGGTCCCGGGGGGGGCGGGGCCGGGACAGGGGGTCCACGCCGAGGTCCCCGTGGGTCCGTGGGCAGGGGCCAGTCCCAGAACGAGGTCCCCGGGGCGGGCAGGGTGGGCCCGCCCAGTTCCCCGCGGCGGGGCGGGTCAGTTGGCCCGCCATGGTTCCCCGGGGAGGGCGGGCGGGCTACTGGGGTCCGCCGAGGTTCCCCGGGGCGGGCGGGCTGGCCACTTGGGGCCCGCCGGAGGTCCCCGGGGGCGGGTCGGGCCAAGTACTGGGCCAGCCGAGGTCCCGGGGCGGGCGGGCCTTCTGGGCCCGCCGAGGTCCCGGGGCGGGCGGGGCCACTGGGCCCGCCGAGTCCCCGGGGCCCGGGGTCGGGCCACTGGGCCCGCCGAGGTCCCCGGGGGCGGGCGGGTACTGGGCCCGCCGAGGCCCCCGGGGCGGGCGGGCCAGTTACAAAATCACTTAATGAAGAGAAATGGTTGGAAATATTTTTACTCTTTTGTCAAACAAGAAAATCTATTAAGAATTTTTTCTGAGGAGACGAACGTCTGAAGAAATGCGAATAATGGGAATATACGATCGTCGAGAAAAAGGTGTAATGAAGTAGGAAAAAAAGAGAAAAAAATAAGGAATATCCTTCGGGGAATGGAATGATATTCAAATGATTAGGAAAACGATGAAAAAGATTAAATGAGAGAGAGAGGGAAAGAGATAGAGAGAGAGAAACAAAACGAAAGAAAGAAATCGTAAATATTTTTTCTCTACTCGGTTAATCCACCCCTTTCGCCTTCTAAATGGAGAGAGAGAGAGAGAGAGAGAGAGAGAGAGAGAGAATTGTCACGGTATGACGCCTGGTTGTAGACGTGTCCCCAACCCTGTTTCATGTAGAATGATTTGGGGGTCAGAATCTTGTGACGGAAGAAAATTTCAATAATGTCTTACAGTGTATATATTAAACTTGGATAACAGGTGTCACTTAACAATATCTGTTCTCTCATTTCATTCTTATCGTTTGGCAATCGTGTGAATCCTGACCAAGTCATTGTGTTACTGAGGGTAAAGTATGGTTGACATACTTTCTCACTGATGCTATCTACTATGAGAGTAATGACAGGGTCACCCATGCTCAAAAGTGTGTGCGTGTGCGTGCGTGTGTGTGTTTTTTTCAATCGAGACTTCCTAAACTAAAGATAATATTTCAAATGCCATAGTCAACATGTTTCGAAATTCTCAATACACACACATACACACTCATGCAAACGTAAACAAATGAAGAAGTGTCATTGCAGACAACACGGTATGAAAATTCATTTCCTGTCAAAGACGAACGTTGTGTCTGGCTGAGGAAATGAACTGAAACATTCTCTCTCTCTCTCTCTCTCTCTCTCTTCTCTCTCTCTCTCTCTCTCTCCTCCTCTCTCTCCAATCAAGGTATTTTCACCCATAATTATTACATCCTCCCTGATTAGCATCTGTTATTAGAGAACACCAATTATCCCATTCATTAAATTTTCTAAAAAAATTTCCAACACCTACCTATTTCACCCAAAAATTAACGTCTTGCTTGTTATGCCATCATCTCCGAGCGTGTTTTCCTTTATAATTTTTTGTAAAGATTATCCTTCATGCACTATTATAATCACCTGCTTTTACAACGTCTCTCAATGGTGGGAGACGATGTATGAAAATAGACTATAGTAGATTCACATCAACCGTGCATTTGATGTCTAGGCCAGTCCCTTACGACGCTCCTGATTGGCTGTTGATAAGCCAATCACAGAGCTGGAAACTCTCAGTCTCTCTCGAGAGTACACACGGGTAGGATGTACGTTCCACCTCTCCTGAGGGATGCGTCTTTCAAAAGCATCCCTCAGGAGAGGTGGAACGTAGATCCTACCCATATGAACTCTCTCGAGAGACTGGGAGATTCCAGCCCTGTCATTGGCTTATCAACAGGAGCTTTGTAAGGGACTGGCCTTGACATCAAATGCTCAGTTGATGTGAATCTACTATAGTATTAAAAGTACACGAGGGAGAGAATTAGTAATATTTATGGTAAGGTCACTTTTGCTTTAGAAAGGTATGTGTGGGTAAAGCAACGCTTCGAGAGAAGGGGGGCGGGTGTGTGAAGTAAGGAAAAATAGGAAATGAAATATATAAGACTCTGTTAAAAGGTAGGAAAATAGTGAAGTATTAGACCTAATAAAGACGGACGATCTATTAAAAGGGCAGTCGCAGAAGAAGAGAACTAATAATTTAGTGACGACACAGGAGAGTGAAAGGGGGGAAAAATGGGTAAGACGACAGCTGATGAATTGTTCTGGATGAACGGAAGTTTCTTCTCTCTCTCTCTCTCTCTCTCTCTCGCCTTTCCAGGGACATACCACGCCAACAGCGGAGTCACGTGTTCATATCAGATTAGGAAGACAAGGCAGTGACCTTTTGATACTCCGAGTTCTCTTTTACCCTGACATTTATGCTTTGTAATCGTTCTAAATATAGATTTATCTTCAAAGTTCTAGAGTGCTCAGTGGCGTTGGTCGTGTGGTGGTGGCTTGGATTTTAAACCATAAAACCCCCCCCCCCAAGCCACCTCGGGGCCGGTCGCCCGAGACGTTCGATTTCCGGCATTACACTGAAGGGTGAGAGATGTGTATTTCTGGTGATAGAATTTCACTCTCGACGTGGTTCGGAAGTCACGTATAAAGCCGTTGGTCCAGTTGCGGAATAACAACTCGTTCCTTGTAACGTAAAAACACCATACAAACAAACAAACAAACAAACAAATCTTTAAAGTTCTCTGTTGGTTAGTGAGTTTTACCGACGAATGCTTTCTTTTTTGCATTGTGAATTAAGCTTTTCACTTTCGTCCATCACCATTTCGTTATAGATGATAATTTTGTAAGATCGCAGATAACCGAGAGAATTTGAGGTTGCTGTGTGATTAATTTCCTCTATGTTGGCTTTCTTTATTTAACCTGGAGGTGGGTTTGAAGATGAAATTCCAGGCTGCACTGAAATTTCCTGGACTTTCCAGAGTTCCTGGAATTCTTATTTATATCCTGACTTCTTTGGAGCGCTGCACTGTTCTCAGAAACAGGTGTGGAAAATAACTAATCAACCCCCCCCCCCCTTTTTTTCTTTTTTTTTGGTAAATTGAAATTGTGATGATTAAATTCCCATAATTAAATTCTCTCACGGAACTGCCATTCTACCCTGTTGAAAAAAATCTGTGACGAACAAAATGAAAATAGGGCAGCCTAAAAAAAGCAATCTTTTGTTTTCTCTTCTCTCAGGCATTATCTCCTCTCACCGATTGGAAAATTCGCTTTTAATAGTGAAGTGATGACATTGCCTATACAAACGATGATTAGAAAGGGGGGGGGGGGGGGCGGTTTCAGGGCCTAATTTTATCCCGACTTTACTCATCCTAAGGGACCGATTGCCCATGCAAAATATATTTTCCTGACAAGGAATAGAGAGAGAGAGAGAGAGAGAGAGAGAGAGAGAGAGAGAGAGAGAGAGATTTAAAGTAAGCAGGTATGAAGATGTATGCTCAACACCTCTCTGCCAAGAAGTCGTATACGGATGCTGATGTCCTTGTGAGATGAGAGAAAGCTGGTGAAAGCTGATATCGGAGGAATAGGGGGTTTTCTCCCTAACCAGAAGTGGAGGACTCGATGCATAACCCGCAAACCCCCCCCCCCCCCCCCCCCCACCCCCACCCCCGCCCCGAAGGTTTGAAGGAACGGTAAATCACCTACCTATGTTACCTATAAAGCAAGGTAGTTCGTCCTCAGCGACGTAGGCTCTCGTCAATTGAATTTATGAGGCAACGAACTTACCTTCTCCGTGACGATCAGATTGAGAAACCTTTTCCATTTTCAATATTATGTTTTAAGAATACAGCCTGTTCAGCCCCCGACAGCAGTATTGAGAGCTCTCTCTCTCTCTCTCTCTCTCTCTCTCTCTCTCTCTCTCTCTCTCTCTCTGTGAATTCCACGATACATATGCGAATACTGTTTGTGGTTCCTATTATAGTAAGTGCAGTACGAACCAGCTGATCTTGGAAACTTTCAACACAGCTTCAATTACGGGGAGTTCTCAGTTTAATGACCGGGATTACAATAAACCCACTGCTGCTTCTCTGTAGCTTATGCCTCCTGCTTCACTCAGGCAGCTGCCTTGGGGGTTTCGTGCTTGCTTGATTCCTGGGGACTCGCGTTCTGGTCTGATTCCCGTAGCTGTAATGCTACTTGAATCCTGGGTATTCATTCTTCTCCGATGCATCGTAATTCACGGCGATATTAGTAGCTGCGTTTTCTAACGAATTTTGTTTTCCAAAATACATTTTTTCAGGGTTATCAGTGTGGTCCTTTGTTGATTTATAACCAATAAGGTAAACAAGTTTAACAAGAAGGTATCAGTAAAAAGGTTGCCAGGTTGAAATGCTCTGCCATGGACAAAAGATAAAATTAACTTGAATTAATAATGAAGTATTTTGCCCTTCACGTGCTTTCAATATTATGTAATTAACACAAGCGTTGCATCATTGAATCTCTCTCTCTCTCTCTCTCTCTCTCTCTCTCTCTCTCTCTCTCCGGCGACTGGAATTCCCTTGCTTTTCGTCTGTTAAACGTGAGGGCGCTATTCGCTTCTCTCTCTCTCTCTCTCTCTCTCTCTCCTCCAAAGGCCAGGACACTTCAAAGCTTGTGTTTTTTGCTTCTGTATTTTCTAGTCTTTTGTCTTTATGCTTCTCTGTTGAGCTTTGCTGTGGCATTGGACTTTTTCCAGAAAATTTTGCTTCCTTCCCTGCGAAGCCTTATTTTATTTTATTATTTTTTTTTTTTTTTGTCTCTCCTTTGGAGGCTTTTTTCCCTTTGGGGGCCTTTTTTTACCTGGCTCCTTTTTTTTCGTTTGTTTTTTAAAAACCTGTTGCACATGTGTTCGTTATATTTTTGAATCTGTTAAATATATATATATATATATATTATATTATATATATATATATATATATATATATATATATATATATTTGAAACCATTAAACCATTGTTAAAAGCTTTTAATGTCAACCTTGTTTTTCCTATAATAACACATAAAAAGAATTTAATAAAAAATGGCCCCAGAGAAAGCAACAACATAATATATAAAATTCCATGTATGGATTGTCCCTCATTCTATCTCGGACAGTCCAGCAAAGGTTAGAAAGTAAGGCTAAGCCAGCATAAATACTCTGTAAAAACTGGGCAAAAATCTAATGCATTATTCATTCATTTAAGTGAAAAACAACCACCGAATTAATTGAATTGATTAGTTCAGTAATTGCATGGTAACAAGAGATGTCTTATCACGAAATCTTTTAGAATCTGCCTTTTAATACAACTTACTTTTCATTGTAATTTCAATGTTAGTCGTGGCCTTTTTCATTTTCTTTAGACCCTTGTATCTGTAACATGTTTAAGAATGACCTAAAAAGATAAATACTGACTTAAATTAAAAATCAGTTCTCCTAGAGTTATTAAATTTTGTTGTAATGTATGTCTGTCATGTATTGTGAATATGGTTTTGTTTTACCAAGTTCCTTTAATTGTCTGGAAACTGTATCTGAGATGATTGTCCTAAACTTTTAATTGCACCCATTGTTTATGCTTGTTTGGGGAAGGTTTTCTTATCTTCAGGTGTGTCGGATTATAGGTACTAATCCGTTTATAATCCCTATCTGTCAGTTATACGAAACCTTCTTGTATTGTCTATTCTCGTATTTATGTCAGTAATCTGCTCAGTAGAGGACTTTTAAAGTCGAAAGATCTTGCAGATCCTCCTTCGTTTATTTTTCCTTCGTGGCATTGTTATTTTTATTTATGGTTATCACGTTCCTAACTTTCGTAATTCAGTATCTATATATATATATAATATATATATATATATATATATATATATATATATATATATATATATATATATATATATATATATATATATATACATATATATATATATATATAGATATATATATATATATATATATATATATATATATATATATATATAATATATATATATATACATACATATATATATATCCTTTTTTCGTCTTTTCACTAATTTTTGGGGGGGAACATTTTTGTAAATTTCATGATAATAAGTTGTATATGCCTCCTTGTTTTCAAAATGTATTGTTTTTCTGGATGAATTATCTGTTGACCACGTGTGTGCTCCTCCAAGGTGTGGCTGCCTAAAAACCTCTTATCCTGCCCTCAGCTTTCTTTTTCTTTCTGTAGACTGAAATCGACCTTATTGCTAATCTTGTAATGTCAGTTTGGATATTAACCGCCTACGTTTGACTATGTTTTTTTTCCTCTGTACGATCAGTTGTGCCTGAGTAAAGGGTCGCACTAGACCGATTGTGCTAGTCTATGCTTGCTTTTTTCATTTTTTTCCTTTGTGGCGAAAACCTTTATTTATACATAGCATCACGTTTTATATACTTCGTGATCAAGTTATTCATATATATATATATATATATATATTTATATTATATTATTTATTATAGTATTATATATAAATATATAGGTATAAATTATATATATTATATATATCTATTATATAGTTATATATATATATATATATGTATAGATATATATATATACTATATATATCTATATATATATAATATATATATATATTTATATATATATAATATATACATATATATATATATATATATATATATATATATATAGTATATATATATCTATATATATATCTTAATATATATATATATATATATATATTATATATATATATGGCATCAAAACGGGCAGGCCTCGACAAGGATAATTTCTTCACTCCTCGAGGTTGAAAAAAATTCAATATATATATATATATATATATATATATATATATATATATATATATATATATATATATATATATATATAGGGTACATACATATATATATATATCTATATATATATATATATATATATATATAAATATATACAGTGGTAACCTCGAGATACGAGTTTAATTCGTTCCAGAACAGAGCTTGTAAGTCAAATCGCTCGTATCTCAAATGAATTTCTCCCATTTAAAAATAACTGAATTCAATTTAATTCGTTCCGGACTTATGAAAAATCCCCAAACCATTGTAAATTATGAATAAAGAATATATTTTTAAATAACAAAATAAAACCATGTATATTAACAAATACATAGCCAAATATGAAATAAAGAAATAAAAGAGTTATTTAGCATAATAGTCTTACTTTGGAGACAGACGAGTGCGGCTAACGAAGGTGACTGCGAGGAGGAGGGAGGGGGGTAAGGGATGTAGGCACTCTAGACACGTACGTAAACAGCACTTTTATAGAACTTAAAACTATTTTCGTAACTTTAAAACTAAAACTACACTTTCCTTATTTCAAATAAAAGAAAAAATTTAAAACAATGCACTTAACTTTAAACTTAAACTAAGCTTAACATTTAAGTAAATTTAATTATCACTTGTTTTGCCTTCTTGGCTGCACATTCTGTACTTTCACTCGCAGCTCTTTTCAATAAAAATGTATCCAAAGAACTTTGCTTTTGCCTGCCTTTCAAAATGCTTCGAAAATGTGACAAACAAGTGTCATTAAAAAGCGCTGAAGCACGACCAGTTGCCACTTTTTCTGGGTGTTTGCTTTTCAATGAAATTTGACAGCTTTTTCCCACATTGCCAGCATGTCTTTAATTTCACCTGTAGAAATCACTTCTCCGGCTCTCCTACCTCCTCACTCGTGTTAATCTCTTCCAGAACCTTCATGTGTTGCATCATCTGCAGCTCCTTCAACTCCTCAGTTGAGAGTTCCTCCTCATGTTCTTCGACGAATTCGTTGTTACGTCACCCTCATCTACCTCCAGACCCATCGACTTTCCGAGAGATACAATCTCCTCAACTCTTCTTGCTCGGTCTCGGCCCAAACCCTTCGAAATCTCTTTCTGCAGCAGCATCAGGCCATAACTTTTTCCATGCAGAGTTCAACGTTCGTCTTGTTACCCCTTGCCATGCCAAGTCAATGATACGTAGACAGATCACGATGTTGTGGTGATCTTTCCAAAACTCTCGAAAGGGTTAGATTTGTGTTTTCCGTCACCTTCAAAGCAGCGGCGGAACAAGTTCATCGTGTACAGCTTTTTTGAAGTTGGAAATGACCTGCTGATCCATTGGCTGTAGGATTGAAGTCATATTGGGGTGGGAGGTAGAGAACTTTGATAAACTGGAACTCCTCCAGAATATCATCTTCAAGACCAGGTGGGTGGTTGGGCTGGAGCATTATCAAGGATGAGCAATGCTTTCATCGTGAGTTTATTTTCTTGCAGATACATCTTCACTGCAGGGCCAAAGACGAGATTTACCCAGTCAGTATCTTGAACAAAAATATGGCGAGCTCCGGCTCGTATCTCAAAAAACTCGTTTGTTAGGCTGCTCGTATCTCGAGGTACCACTGTATATATATATATAGTATATATATATATATATATATATATATATATATATATATATATATATATAATATATATATTGAATTTTTTCAATCCTAGAGGAGTGAAGATTACCTCGTCGAGGCCTGCCCGTTTTAATGCCATACATTTCGACGGAACAGTGACCTCTCTCTCTCTCTCTCTCTCTGCACAAAATACCTGATTACCTACCATGTTGCAACACATTACCTCCCAGCCAGGCATTCAACGGGAAAGCGGGATTGGACACCGTCCCATAATCTCGTTATCTCTCATGTTTCAGAAGCCATGCTTGTTTGCGCTAAGAAATCGAGTTTGTCAGTCGGCTAGAAACAGCATTACGAAGTTAAGATGCCAAAGAGAGGTCGACTCAGTTTCCAAAAATGTGGTATGACTCGTGATGATGCTTTCTAGTGTGTGTGTGTGTGTGTGTGTGTGCGTGTGTGTGTGGGACCTTAATTTAATTCTGGCTACAAACCTAATTATTTGGTTTCAGTGCGGCGGTGGAGAGGTGGGGTTCCGTATGGGATTAATTTTTCATCTTTTCTTTTTTTTTTTTTTTTTTTTTACTTCATGAATCATACCGTTCATTCACATTAATTGTCTGTAGAAAAAATTGAAGGTGGTTTGCCCTCCAAAAATTTGACTTTCGTGAAAACAGACTAGTTTTTTGGTATTACCAAATATGAAGGAATGAAGGCAACAGAGAATATGACGTAATTGTATGAAGGAGTTTGCACTATGGCATTTAGCGGCCTTATGATGACCTCAAAGGGTTTAAGGAATAATCATCGAAAATACTCATTTTCAATTATTCGCATTGTATGCCTTTGGTCTTATTTTTTCCACATTTTTCCTTATGCCTAACTGATATTGTAAAAAGTTTTTAACTAATATTTTTATGGTTCACGGTATTCGTGTATCAGTAATGTTCCTTCCAGTCAGAATTTCTATACGAGTAAAACTCTCTTAATGTAGACACCTGTATCTGTGTAAATACACACACACACACACACACGCACACACATACACAGACTTATGATACCTATATTGTGTTTACTAGGTACCCGATAAAGAATGAAGTGATTAAGTGGCCGTTCCTGACTGTACTGAGTGTATAAATGACTCCCGAAGGAGGCATAACTTTGTAGGTTCTGTCCTGGCACTACTTTTATTTTTCGGGCGGAAGAGGGCCTATGGCGGAATAGGCCTACTCATACTAATAATAGCGTTTGATATTCTACAAACTTCTGTCTGTCACTTAGCACCAGTCTTGTTTGATTTTACACGTTGAACAATTGTTCGCAAAGACAGATTACAGTCAATAGTTTTTGACAAATACGGCAGTTTTCAAAAGTTTCAATTATTTACTTACTTCTCAAACTCAACTGGAAGTTTAATGAGCCCTAGGCATATAGGCTGGTTTATTTAGGATGGCTTCCCAAGTCTGCTCTTGTAAAATAACCGTCTTTAGCTTTCAGTGGACTCTATGTAATATTTACATCTAAGCTAGTGGGGACATTCACCAAAGTTAATTCCGGGCTAAGTTGCGACCAACTTTTTGCATTATTTTGAACTTATTAAAATCATTATGAAACGTAACCATCGTGGATAGGTCTTGTTGTGTGATTGTATTTGCTAATACAACACGCACACAAACACACACACACACACACACACACACACACACACACACACACACACACATATATATATATATATATATATATATATATATATATATATATATATATAATATATATATATATATATATATGTGTGTGTGTGTGTGTGTGTGTGTGTATGTGTGTGTATTTTAGTTGTATTCCATACAGGAAAATTAAAATGGTTTATCTCAGAAAATGCCCGACAATTTCGTCATCCAATGGACATCTTCTTTCCCTAGGAAACGCTCCAAAAAGAGGTCCATTGGAGGACGAAATTGTTGGGCATTTTCTGTGATAAACCATTTTCATTTTCCTATGTGGAATACAACTGAATTACCATATCTTCGTTCCTAAGAAGATTACCAGTGATACATATGTAGTACGTACGTATGTATAGACTTCAGACCCACAACCCTCCAAGAGGATACCCTTGCCAAACTTCCCGGATCCCTGTCCCTCTCTCTATTTTGTGTTTGGGGCCCTTTTCAGGGCAGGAACAAAGATGGCCAAAAAATACGCCGTAAAAATATTCTTTATATCCATTTTATGGATTTCAGGTGACCAGGCACTTTTGCCAACGGTTTTTTCTGAATATTTTTCCTGTTCTTATTTTTTCTTCATTTCGAAGATATCAACACTTTTTTTATATAGTTTTTTTTTCTTGTCCTTATTTTTTCACTTTGGATGATATGAAGTCGATCGTAAAAAAAAAAAAATAATGTTCGAAGTAACACGGAATATCTTGTGATTTGTTTTTGAAATGCAATAGTGTTATTTTCATTAAATTAATATTAGTTTTTTATTTTTATTTGAAAGATATGAACACATTCGTAAATTTTGTAAAATTATGTTCGTTGTAAACAGAGGAGGTATTGTCTTCGTGATTTTTTTTATTGAAATGTAATAGATTTTTTTTTTATATAATTAATAATTTTTTGAAGAGTAAAACAGCGACTCCCGATGCGGCTACGAAATTTGAATCCATTTTGTATTTCTGTGTATTTTCTTTATATTAAAATGGTGGACGAAGTCTTACTATCTAAAAAGTTCCTCGTTGGACGAGTGGGTTCCGTGCTAGCCTACCGATTCCCCGCTCCGCCAACATGAAATCAAGAGGAATTTATTTCGGTTATTAGAAAGTCATTTCTCGATATGATGTGGTTCTGATCCCACAATAAGATGAAGGTCCCATTGCTAGGTAACCATTTGGTTCCTAGCCACGTAAAAATATCTAATCCTTCTGGCTGGCCCTAGGAGAGCTGTTAATCAGCTCAGTGGTTTGGTTAAGATAAGATATACAAACTTTACTTAATTTCTAAAATGTTAAGATGCTTGAGTATTTCCATTTTCGCCTTTAACTTTTTTTTTCTCGGATGATGTGTCGGGCTACGTAGGTTTCCATCACCCACTGGGGACTGTTTCCTCAATTAGCTATACTGTTCCTTTGTACCCTTAATTAGCATTCTTCCCAGGAAGCGATTTTAGCTCTTTCTTTTTCTCTCTCTTTTTTTTTTTTTTTTTTTTTTTTTTGTTTTTTTTTTTTTTTTTTCTTTTTTTTTTTTGTCACTGCTGAAAATTGTATTCTTCTTTTCTCTCTCTCTCTCTCTCTCTCTCTCTCTCTCTCTCTCTCTCTCTCTCTCTCTCCGGAAATGATATCTGCCGGTTAAAAATAGATTTTGTTGTAGGTATTGTGTTCTCTCTCTCTCTCTCTCTCTTCTACTCTCTCTCTCTCTCTCTCTCTCTCTCTCTCTCGAGTATTGTTAGTCAATTATCATTAATTATATGTCTGCTACTCTCTCTGTCACTCTGTCTCTCTCTTTCGCATTGTTATCATTAATTACTTCTCTCTCTCTCTCTCTCTCTCTCTCTCTCTCTCTCTCTCTCAGTGCTGTAAAATTCCATTGTTTTTAATCGCACGTCTCATTTCAGATTCGGTAACACCCAAATATATTATTTTTATTTCTGAATCCGTCACTCACTTTTATCACTGAACAAGACCGTCTTATTTACTCATTCTCGCTGTCTATAATAATCACCGGAAAATAACACGTAACGTTTTGACAAGACCCAAATGCGTTCAATCACTTAGACAGGTCATCAGAAAACCGCCCATTTACTCATAATGGATAAAGCTGACACTAAGCCAGGTTCAGTGTTTTTTTTTCCATAAGAAAACAGGATGTTCCATTAGCTTAGAGAAGCAAGATCGTTTTTAGTATAAAACTGCCCATTCAGCTTTATCGTTCTGTTAAATGGCGCTGGCGGAAAAAACGGGTATTAAAATTGATACCTCATTCACTCGAATCCAGTTAGCCGTTTTTTAATCGACCAGTGATGAAACAGGGCAGGTCTCTTCGTTTATTCATGTCGGAATATACAGAATGATGTATGCATGTATATGTATATATTTGTGTATGTAGTGTATATACATAGGTGTGTACTATGAATATATATATATATATATATATATATATATATATATATATATATATATAATATATATATGAATACCTTGATCACGAAATATATAAAACGTGTGTGTGTGTGTGTGTGGGTATGGTATGGTATATATACATATGTTTGCATACATAAGAACGATTTCCAATATTTTTCATGTAGTAAAAACTTAACTCACGAGACAAAATTTCAAATTCCTGGTTCTATCTATATCCAAAAGCGACGTTTTTATTTCTATAGAAGTCAATTAATGTAAGACGAAAAAGCGGACAAAAAAAAAAAGAAGAAAATTATGAAAACCTCGCACCTGCCAAAGAAGAACCATCGAAAAATTGAAGTCACGATTAATGCATCAATGTCGAGCGATTTCGGAGAACGTTACGTGTAACCGGGCTTTCAGAAAACTCGCCAGGGATTCTCACCCCCCCCCCCCCCACACAGCTTCCCCCACAAAAAAAGAAAAAAGCGAACTGTGTGACTGAAGAGACCTTTCACCTCGTTCAAGTTCCCTCTCGGGCGATCAGCAAAATGAAGTCGAGTGTCGTTCACAGCGAATGAAATGCAATTTGTACTTTATCCTCCTTTCGTCGTCTTCGTCTTCCTCCGTCTCACTTTCCTCGACCTCCTCTCCTGTTCCACCTTTCAAACCTCTCCATTCCCTTTCAGAGCTGAGTGACTTCGTAGGTCCTACAGCACTTGGCATTTGGCCGAAGTTCTGCGTTCTGTTCCAGTTCCCCCTCCCCCCCCCCCCCCCCCCCCCCCCGCCCCACCTGCCCCCCAACCTCTCTCTCTCCCCAGAACCGGGGAATGAGATCGACCGCTGTCGTGGAACAATTCTTTCGAACTTGGAATTGGAATGGAAAGCTAAAGCTTTCAACTTGGAATTGCAATAGACTTGGAATTGGAAGGGAAAGCTAAAACTTTCGACCTGTAATGGAAAGCTAAAGCTTTCAACTTGGAATTGAAATAGAAAGCTAAAGTTTTCGACTTGGAATTGGAATATATTAAAATCCGGCCAAAGGCCAACCTCTTCCGGTTTGACCTTTCTCCGAAAACCTAAAAACCCCAATTTGAACAATTTACGAGAATCCCGCAATTTGCCTTGCGAAATATTCACAAATAATAAAAGAAAAAAATAACAATAAAAAATACATTAGAATATGATTACCCCAGAGACATTAGTCTCCTCTTATGCAGTTACGAAATCGCTTAATGAAGAGAAATGGTTGGAAATATTTTTACTCTTTTGTCGAACAAGAAAATCTATTAAGATTTCTTCTGAGGGGACGATCGCCTGAAGAAGTAGGAATAATGGGAATATATGATCGTCAAGAAAAAAGGTGTAATGAAGAAGGAAATAAAATTTTTTTTAAAAATTTTTTTAAAAAGGAATATCCTCCGGGGAAGAAATTATATTCTGATGATTAGGAAGCCAATGAAAAAGATGAAATTAATATATAATATATTATTATAATATATATATATTATATATATATAATATATATATATATATTAATATATTATATTATATATATATATATATTATATTGTTACGTATGGGCCTGGCCTGAAAGGACTCCAATACTAAAACAGGAAATAGTTGAGGGAAAACAAGTAAATTACTTGAAACTTACCGTAAAAAAGGATTTGAGAGTGAACATTTACTCTAGAGGAAAAAGGTCGCCAGAAACTCAGCTAATTACTTTACATCTATTTATTTACATGAGGCCCTTACTGGCCTGGAGAAAAGTAAATGCAGCGTGTCCACACGTTGGGACCCATATATCTCTCACAAATGGATAGCTGGCTAAAATGTGATTCACGTATTAAAAGCTGGGTTTCGATATCTTGCGGTAATGCAACACTTGCGGGCGGACAGACTTGACACTGACTCAGGGAATCTGGAAAAAGATCCCAGATTAGACAAGATAAAAGAAAAAGGACTTCTTGCACAAGTTATGATTATTCAGTTCTCTAACACTGGGGCAAAGGAACTCTAATGTTTCACTGAGGTATACACTGAAGACTTCATTGGTCTGGGACGATCACACAAGGGAAACATGCGGCCATGAGGCAGTGAGAAACAAAGGGATATTCAATGGAGTAGAAGTTTGATTTAAGAAAATTAGGAGGGAAGTAACTGGCGATATGCTGCTTCACAAGATGTACCTGGATGCCATGATCAGTGTGGACCTTTGTAGAAAATGTGGCGTCCGGCTTTGTCTCAGGTCTGGGTCTCTTGGCGCGCCAGTACGCTGTTAGGCCTAAGGGGGAAGGCTGGTTGGAGACATCCGTCCGAGGTCACGACTGGAGCTGACTGAGGAAGATCGCAGGTGTCTTGCCTGGGTGTTGGGGGTCAGCTTAACCCCCCACGAGCAGGGCAATCCTGGAAACAGAACATACAGCCAGCAGAGGGTTCACAGGAAAAAGAGCTTAAGATATAGGCCTAAGAAGTACCAGTCTGCCTACATCCTTCCCTTTGAGATACGTCCCTAAAGCTGACAAGAGTCGATTTTCTCCCTTCTCGCAGGAAATTCCTACATCTGGCTGGCTAGCTTTGGTTTCCTGCCCAAATTAGCTGATATTTGGAGGAATATGGCTACCTTTTTACAACTCAAAATAATTACTTAAATGCTGGGTAGACGATAAGATCAATAAACATAGCAAATATAATATATATATATATATATATATATATATATATTAATATATATATATATATATATATATATATATATATATATATATATATTGACAGCGAATGGCTTGTTCGCCACCCCCCCCCCTGGCTATCTTTTAATATTTTTTGTGGGTATGTGTTTAGCCAGAGAGTTAGGGGAACTGGTTACCCTCAGTCCCTCCCCTCTCTCTCTCTCTCTCTCTCTCTCTCTCTCTCTCTCTCTCTCTCTCTCTCTCAAGGTGATCACTGGCATAGCCTTCTCTCTCTCGCTCTCTCTCAACTTCTCTCTCTCTCTCCATTCCATCAGGTCATCAAATCAGAGTCGGAGTTACAAAAATATATCATTTATTCAAAGCAAAGTACTAGTTCAAATAATTCATGTTCGTACAGGATCAGTAATGAAGGAATGATCCAATAGTTCAACAAGTCTCACAGACAACCCCCCGAGTATTTAAATGTCTTAATCAGTAATTATTCACACCAATTATCTCTTCTCTAAAATATTATAGTTCCCTCCACACAGAACACTCAGTCCCCTCACTTGGACACTCGGCCCCCTCACTAGAACCGCCTGTTTTAAAGACAGGAGAACACACTCGTAAGCACACATAGTTGTAAAGACAAAGTCAAAAAATTAAATGAAATAGAACATCTTTACAAGATATCAAAACAAGCCATCCCTTTGGCTAAATCATAATAACAATAACTCGCCCACTGCAGCCTGGAAACGTCACACACTTTAACAAATATAAACTTTCGCAGAGCCATCCAGCATTCTGCCTTTTCTCCCGTAGCTGTCTCCCTAGTTCTTGGCTAAACCATGCTGTTAAGAATGGACATAATTCGTACACGTACACATGAATTCACACTCTTCATCAACGCCCCAATTAACTGGTCACAGCCA
>NC_061098.1:30829763-30835601 GCF_015104395.2 Macrobrachium nipponense | reverse complement strand
GGTCCTTAACTTCATTACATTGTAATGCGGGACCCTTAATAACATTCATGAAGCCACTCGTGTGATTTTGATTCTTTTTTATTTATTTGCTAATGAATGCAAAGAGAATTAACGTAACCAAAGCTCATTTCTTCTCTCTGGAATCGTGTTATGTTAATTAACCACTTCTGTCGATTCCAGTTTTTTTTTCATTCTTATTCCGGAATGGTGTTTGGAATTGAACGTTCAACGTAGGAATGATTCTGATGTAGTATGTACTGGATCAGTGGAACAAGAGGATTCTGGTATTTATTTTGAATTGGAATAATGTGGTCTCGTATGTTTCGGAACTCTGTATGTCTGTCTGTCTGTCTGCCTCTTTGTGTGTGTATATATATATATATATATATATATATATATATATATATATATATATATATATATATATATATATATATATATATATGTATTGTATATATATATATATATATATATATATATATATATATATGTATGTATGGTATGTATGGATGTATATTAGGTCCTGTATTAAATCAGTTTTAACAAATTACAAAGCCTGACATATGTCAGGAAATTAGTATTATTCGCTCAAGCTTCTTGGCTACGAGGAATATCCTTACCTAGACGGGGAATATCTTTACTCACATAAATTCATATGCTAGAAAAAATGAACACGAGCGAACGCAAATACCCCATTACTTTATAGATTACCGGGACGGGAAGTACAATAAAAAAAATCGTTTATAAAATAATAAAATACGATAAAATAGATAGTGAAATAGAATCATCCATTAAAAACTACACTTCCTGTCGAATTGAACTCTGACAGATAGACCAGGCTCTCCCGAGCGCTGGTTACGTGAAGGCCTTTTAGCGGTTTGCCCTCCCCACCCCCACCCCCTTGCCACCAAAGATGCTAAATGATAATATTTCACTTAGCGAGGAAAACTTTCGGGGAAAAGAGCAGCTGTCTCCGTTTGTTTTCCTTCTCAGGCCGCGCAGCCAGATGTGTTTGGCCCACCTCTTAATTCCTGTTTGGAGGAGGTAGTTTTTTCTTTATAATATATATATATATATATATATATATATATATATATATATATATATATATATGTATATATACAAATATATATTGTATATATATATATATATATATATATATATATATTATAGATACTATATATATATATATATATATATATATATATATATATACACAGTCCTGTAATGACATTCATCCTGATGTCCTTCGTAACGGCGTTACTTCTTTGCTTTTTTTTTGCTTATATTTATTCGGGGACTGCTCTCTCTCTCTCTCTCTCTCTCTCTGCTCGTCTCTCTCTCTCTCTCTCTCTCTCTATATATATATATATATATATATATATATATATATATATATATATATATATATAAGTCATATCACATTACCGTGATTCATATACATACATACATACATACATCGGTGGTGGGGTGGAAGGGCTTCACTGACGTGCCTGGATTTTGAATATCTCCTGCGTTCGCGCCCAGGTACAGGTAAATCTATTATCGAGAAAAAATTCCCCTTCGGTTAAGCATATATGAAAATATATTAATTCCAAGGTAGAGCGAATTAGATATTAAAGGAGATTGTAGCTCGAGTATATATATATATATATATATATATATATATATATATATATATATATATATATTATATATATATGTATATATATATCATATCTATATATATATATATATATATATATATATATATATATATATATATATATATATATATTATGATCTGTGACCGACTACAATGTTACAATGTTTACAGCTGCAGTTTTTCTCTTTATGAGAAGAGAGAGAGAGAGAGAGAGAGAGAGAGAGAGAGAGAGAGAGAGAGAGAGAGAGAGAGAATATAGATTATTCATTAAAGTACTTTAACCAGTATTTTAAAACGGTCGTGAGACATGCAGCAATAGTGAGCGGGAAAAATTCCTTTGAAAAAATCAAATGAAAAACTGTTGAGTGATGTTGAAAAAATGTTCTTGGAAAGCCTTTAGCAATGAACAGGAATATAAAAAAATTCTGCGACAAAAGTTTTGTCCACCAGATATTCCCTTTTACTGAAAAAAGGTACGATATTAATTTTCTCTGAAAAGATAATGACACTCTTCGGGGAGGAGTACTTTGGTATCTTCTAAGTCAGACAGAATGTGAGTGAAAAGTTGAAATTAAGAAAATAATACTTTACGGACTTTTGTAATTTTATTAGACAACTGAAGTAAGAGTTACAAAGTCTAATCTTAGAGGTCAGACAGAAATAGAATGAAAAGTTACAATAAAAGAATTGAACTTTCAGGACTTCTGTAGGTATTAAGCAAATGAAATATGCATTACAAAGAGTACAAAGATATTTAAGCTTCTAAATGATTTAGAAAGAAAAATAAAAATAAAAACAACTTTGGGAATTCTTGTAGTTTTTAGACAAATAAAGAAAGAATTAACAGACTCACTTAGATAACTAAGTTTCTAAACGATGTAGAAAGAAAAAATTCAAATAAAAATAAACTTGGGGATTTTGTAGTTATTAGACAAATAAAGTAAGAATTAACAGCCTCACAAAGAGAGCTAAGTTTCTAAATGATTTAAAACGAATAAAAAAATCAAATATAAATAACTTTGGGGATTTTGTGGTTATTAGAGAAATAAAGTAAGAATTACAAGTCGGCCTACAAAGACAACTAAGCTTTTAAATGATTTAGAAAAAAAAAATAAAGAAATAAATAAATAAAATAAAAAAAGAAAATTCTGGAGCCTCGCAGTTATTAGACAGATAAATACGAAAACTAAAAAAAACCTACAGAGATTCAAAGCAATAATAACTACAAAGCTCACCCCAGACAGCGAAGCCTCTTTAAAAAAAAAAAAAAAACGGTTTTGGCAAAGCTCTCCTCTATCTTGAGACACAAAACCTCCCCTCCATGAATTTCCTCTCCTACTTTATCATTTGGGAAAGGTCACAGGTCACTGCGGGGATGACCCCCCTGTTTTTGAGTCCCTGAGATCCGTCTCCATCGATCTCCCCGCGATGGACGTTTCGTGAGATAGCGGAGTGAAATTGCTCGAGAGAAGGACTCGAGATTTTAGACGCTAAATGTTTGTCTGTCATTGAGGTATTATTTAAGAAGTACTTGTATGGGTAATATGCGAGTGAGCATATTAATCATGCCCTCTGTTCAACCTTATTTTTGTGTCATCTGCGAAACTACTCACTACCGAATCCTTAACATTATTGTCTATGTCTTCAATCATAATAACAACAGTATTGCAGCTAACACCGTACCTTGCGGCACACCGGATATTACCTTGGCTTCATCCGATTTCTCGTCGTTTGCAATAACTATCTGTTTTCTGTTGTGTAAAAATTCTTTTAACCATCTTCCTACTTTATCCACGATATTGTGTTTTTTTCTAATTTCTTCGCTAATATATTATGGTATACTTTGTCAAAACCCGCTTTTGCAAAGTCTCCAAATAAACCACATCTGTTTCATTTCCGCTTTTCATATTTTTGAATATGTTCTCACGGTGGACTAAAAGTTGGGTTTGTGTACTTTTTCCGGTACGAACCATGTTGTCCTTTATTAAACAAATTATTTTTTATTAAATGTTTCATAATATTTTTTCTTCATTACCCTTTCATACACTTTCATAATATGTGATGTTAGACTCACAGGCCTATAATTACTTGCTCTAGTCTTGATCCACTTTTGAAAGTAGAGGTAATATATGCTAATTTGTGCTCATCATAAATCTTGCCTGTATCTACACTTTGTCTTAATAATATTGCAAGTGCTTTGCGATAGAATGAACTACTTTCTTTAATAAAATAGCAGGAATTCCATCAGGCCCTGCAGCAGCTCCATTTTTAATTTCATTAATAGCCTGCACAATATCAGCTTCATTAATATCTATGTCAGCTAAATATTCACTATTTTCATCCCTTACTTCTATATCATTATCTTCATTATCTATTCTAGGGTGAATTCTCTCTTATATCGTTCTTCTGCCTAGTATGTTGCAAATTTCCTTTTTTTCATTCGTTAATCTCCCTTCAATTCTTAGAGGCCTATTTTCTATTCTTCTTTTATTCATCTTCTTCGCATATGAGTATAATAGTTTGGGATTTTGCTTGATATTAATAGGGTTTTTCTTCCAAGTCCCGTTTTTCATTTCTTTTGATTGTATAATCTTTTGTTCTGCATTTTCTATCTTACTTTTTAGTTCTATAACTTTCCATGCATTTTTTTCTTTTGTTAGACCTTTTTTCCACTTTCTGATTTTCTGGAACAAGATCCTTCTGTCTCTTGGTATGCATTACTGATGTTTACTTTTCTTCTTCGGTATATATTTATCCACTATTTTCTCTAATATTTTATATAATATCTCCGTATTTACCTTTATGTCATCACTTACGAAAATGTTATCCCAATCTTTGTTTAATTCTTCATTTAATTTCTGACCATTTATATTTTTACTGTAAAGAAGTTGTATTTTCCATATCCTTCCCACTTTTTCATTTCTTGCTTATCTCTGTTTTCACTTGCTTTGGAATGGACTGTTTAATTCTATGACATTATGGTCTGAAATACTCGCATTATAAACTATTATTTCTTTAACATAATTCATCTCGTTCACAAATACTAGGGTCTAAAGTATTTTCCTTTCTTGTTGGCAGGTGATTTATTTGTTGAATGTTGTATTCTAGTAGCATATCTAATAGCTTTTCGAATTGCCTCTTATCTTCTGCACTACTATTACTCTCTTTTTTATATGTATAAGTACATCCACAATCTCCTATTCGTTCTTACCATTCTTACTACGAAAGGAAAGTTGAAGTCTCCAGATAGGAGAATAGTCCAGTCCTTGTGCATCTACATATAATCATCTAATTTTTCTATTATTAAGTCAAACTCTTTAGTATTAGGATCTATATATACTATTTCATTAATTTTTCAGATTCAAATTCTACCGTATTAGTTCACATTCTGAGTTACTATATTTCTCATATATTTTTCCTTGTTTTTTGTCGTTTCCCATATATTGCGGTTCCCCCTTGATTCCTATTTTTCTATCTGATCTATAAGTTTGAAACCCTTTTTATTTGATCATCATTCCCAGTCTCTTGGGAATACCAGGTTTTCACTTATATTCATTATATCTATTTTCTTTTCAATTTGGGTTAGTTCTTCTAAGTACTCTATTTTTCTTTTGAGTTACTCGTAACTAAACCCTGCGCATTCATCACTATGATGGTTTGCGTTTTCTTTTCCTTCATTTAATATTGGTAATAATAATTTGGATTTTCCCATGTCTCCTTTCCTGTTCTGGTATGTTGTTCTTTTTTTCATTTCCAGAAATTCTGACATTAAAAAATCCAACTTTTCCATAATATTTGTTCTTCCTTCATCATAATTATTCATTTTGTGTCTGAATCTGCAATTTTTCTCCATATCTGCAATATCCTCTTGCATAATAAAAACAGTTATTATCTCTTGAGTAGAATCTTGGAGCTGATGCATTGAAATTTTTTGCTGACACCTCTGCATATCTCGTTGATGGCTTGCTTTTTTCTTTTACCTGATATTCTTCATTCCTCTCTTTATTTGTTTCTTTCTTATTTTGGATTTTATTGCTTGATTGGTTATTTATTTGATTATTTTTTTCAGGCTACAGGGTGCATGATATTTACATTTTTTGTCGAACTTTAATCCTTTTCCTTCTTTTAGGTTTTTGCATATTTTTGGATGTAGATCTCTGCAATCATCCTCATATCCATCTAAGTATGCACAT
>NC_061098.1:30814763-30824763 GCF_015104395.2 Macrobrachium nipponense | reverse complement strand
CTATTCGTAGTCACAAGCACAAAGTTAATGAAGATTTTAGGCCTATTACACACAAAACCGGAGCTCCTTCTTTTGTTTCGTAAAAAAATCTGCACTATTTTTAAAAGTAGCTATTTTGTGCTTCAGTCAATAACCATCTGTAGTCACAATTATATTCACAACCGCATAATTAATTGACGAAGCTCAAAGTTCCTTAGTTTGTTCCGTAAACACAAACAAAAAAGCTGCATATTTAAAAAAAAGTTTAAAAAAAAAGGTTTCTTTTACTTAACGTAGCTATTCCATGCTTCAATCAATAACTACGTAGTTAATTATAGTCACCACCACATAATTAAAGTAATTCAAAGTTCCTTATTTTGCTCCGTAAACACAAACTCAAAGCTGCAGATTGTTCCATAATTACTAACAATGAAGTTCAAATTCTCTTTAGGTAACATAACCACAGGGAAATTCGGTTAATAAAGACGAAATAACTACGGTATTCGGAGAAGGTACGTAACGTCCATCCTCACTGACAATTGTAAACAAACTGAGGACTGACAGTTCATGACAGCTCCTTAAGGCGGTTAATTGTCCAAGAAAACAGCGACATTCGGATGTTGCCATTTCAGTCGATAACAACTATAGGAGTTTAGGGAGTCATCAAAGCGAGACAAATGGACTCATTCCACTTCACATTGAATGAGTCAACGGACTCAACGTCTATCGATATTCAGTACCGACTTCATTTTTAAGTTTTTCCTTGACTTATAAGGTTGCTTTTAAACTGAAAGAGTCATAGAGTCGTTTACTCGAGTCAAATTGGCTCTATCCAGTTCACATCGGATGGTTCAATTGGAGTTCAATTGTTTATCAACACCTTCGTTCATTTTGACTTCATTTTTAAATTTGGCCATATTTAAAACCCGTGGCCATCAAAAATCAGTTCGGCCATTTAGGAAAATGATACAAATTGCACAACAGCAAACCCTTTACTAAGTACTCTCCATTGCAGAAAAAGAACAAGATATTCAATATTTTGAGGTTCGGTCAATTCAACAGCCATGTTTCCCGGTATTTTAACTATTTTAAGCTTACTTTGAAGTATTTTTTATGACATTAGCTGTTGTGTTCATCTGGCAACAATGCCTCAGTACCCAATCTGATTGTGTATACCCGTGACTCACTATGACTATAGACTCATCCTACGTAAACGGTTTTATTGTAAAAATAAAAATGCATTCAAATGGTTACAAAGCGTGTTGGTCCTAGGGAATAAGGAGAGACAAGGCATGTCGATTGTCGTGACTCTCCCCGACTACCTCGTTCTGTATAAACGAGAACTCATATCTAGGAACCATCATTTTTATTTCGTTGTATTTGCTGATCGTTCATACAAGGTTGCTCCGAGTTTTGGCTTAGCGTTCGGACTTCGGGGTGTATGTAGTTGTAGTTTCCTCGTCATAGTGCTAACCGCTGTGTTTAACTTTTCGAGGACAAAATTTGCATTATCTGTGTTGTGATTGCGAAGGAATCAGTGAATTTATGCCTGTAATTACGGACAAAATGGGCCTTATGTCTTCTTTGTGTGATAAAAGACACCGTTAACCATGTGGTTGTGTCTTCGAATAATTATCTTTTTATCGATAAACCATTTTCGTAACTCGATGTGTTGTGCGATCAACCTCGGTGAATATGGAATAGGCCTATGCTGGAAACGGCAACCAATTTTCCCCAACTTTGCTTGCATTGAATTTATACAGAGACGTACGAATGCAGCAGGAATGCAGCAGTATCGGAATGCAAAGTAGATATACACCTATCCCTTTCTTTATTCGTGCTGAGCTTATATTTGTTATATATGGTCTAAGTACAGCAGCTGCTATTGAAAAACCACTTGATTGATAAGGAAACTACACCTTTAGGGAGTTACTAATTATTTATTTATTTATCTATTTATTTTACATTACAGGAAGCAAGTGAAGCAGACTACGGACTTTCATATTAATTGATGCTTTACCTGACACCGAAGCGATCAGGTAAGAGTCTCGATATTCAATCGGTTATCACGTTAGACTAAGGACAGAGTTAGAAAAAGGACAGATTAGATAGGGAAGAGTAGACAAAGAGGAGAGTTAGACAAAGAAGAGAGTTAGACTAAAGGGAGAGTAGATAAGGACAGAGTTAGACTATAGACAGTTAGAACTAAGAGAGGAGTTAGGACGAGGGTAGAAATTAAAGGCTAAGGGTAGAGTTAGGGACTACGGAAGAAGTTAGGACTAAGGGTAGAGTTAGACTAAGGACGAGGGTTAGACTAGGGTAGGGAGTTAGCCTAAGGACAGGGTTGGCTAAGGAAGAGTTAGACTAGGACAGTTTAGTACAAAGGGAAGAGTTAGACTAAGGGCAGAGTTAGACTAAGGACAGAGTTAGACTAAGGACATAGTTAGACTAGGGAAGAGTTAGACTATGGAATGGTTAGACTAGGGAAGAGTTAAGCTATGGGACAAGTTAGACTAAGGACAGAGTTAGACAAAAAGAAAAGTTAGACCAAGGAAAGTTAGACTAAGGACAGAGTTAGACAAAAAGAAAATTTAGACCAAGGACAGTTAGAAAAAGGAAAAGTTTGAGGATAAGGGGAGAGTTAGGCTGAGGGACAAGTTTGACCAAAGGGGAATAGTTAGACCAAAGGGAAGAGTTAGCCAAAGGGAAAAAGTTAAGACAAAGGGAAGAGTTAGACTAAGAAGAGAGTAGACTAAAGGGAGAGTTAGGACTAAGGACAGATCTCGTGATTAGGAATTCTGAAGTTTTCAAAATTATATAAACAAACATATATTTATATTTGACCGAGGAGTGATGTTCGGTAAATATCAGTAATTGTATTAATGAAAAATGAAAATGCTTGAAGTTTGACACATGTTTGCAAAATTAGAATTCACAGAGTAACATGTAATACTAGGTGGTGCCTCTCTCTCTCTCTCTTCTCTCTCTCTCTCTCCTCTCTCTCTCTCTCTCTCTCTGCCTTTGTGGTCCATAGTTAGGCTTCTCTGGCCCCCAAATGGTACGATAATTAACTCTATTCGAATGACCATTTGCAGGTTTTCATTGCAATCATTGGGTAGCCACATCCGATGTCGTACTTGTATTAGTCATGACGAAATGAATAACATTAAAACCAAATCGCTGTCGTTTTATGACCCAATCACCGTGACATTTATCATTTTTTGACGGTTTTTCAGTTATTTTAATCGTAATATTTGTGTCAGTTCACGTTTCGTTCAGTATTTATTGCAAGGGATTAATAAGTGGCCAACTTGTTGCTCTCCAGGATTATTTGTCTGATATTTAATGTCCAGAAAAGGGTGTTTAGAATTAGGCGGCCTATAGCCATGAAAGTGTTATTCTTATGTATTTATTCTCTAATGTCAATAATTACGACGAGGGTAAGTCGTAGTAGTGACGACTGACCACGTCGTCTCGATACGTCTATATAACTGTTGGCAGATGAAGTGTTACGAGCTCGGCTTAAGTTCACCACTTCCGCCCAATAACGGAAACTTGTTACTTCACGAACTTGCTTAGCAATTTAACGTATTGTTATGCATATACCACATTGAATGGGTGCTTGTGATTTTTCCAAAATAATAGTAACTGTAATTTTAGACAGGATATACTGTGAATTAAGATTTTACATGAACAGAATCGCCATTCTTAAATGAAAATTATGAAATTAGTCTAGTGAAAGGCGGTCCCCATGACCTGGGAATCACTCCAACTTCGTGGTGACAAGTCTCTGTCATTTTTGGCCTACACTGGGGGATGGATAAGGTCAATGACCCAGTTTGGGTCATGGTTCTATTGCCATATTAATAATCATCTGGAGGACAGGCCTCCCAGGAACTAGGCCTAAGTGGATGTGACTGCCATTGGCTTTAATATTTTCCGTGCGAATTGCTGGAAATTAGTATCCTATAGCTATTTTCATTTTATCAGATTGTATTAATGATAAGGAATGTCTTGAGGTTAAGCATTCCGGGTAAGCTTTGCTCTTTCTCATATTTGGAAAAGAAGTTTTATGAAGAATTCCCTTAGTTTTTAGGGCGTTTGAATTGTTACTGTTCGTAACTTTAGGTCTTCTGCATGTTCGCCTTGACTCAATCTGTAGTCTCAGTGAGTACGTCACCATGTTACAGGCTCCGTTTAATAATTAAACCAGGCTATGTAACCTATGCAGTAGTTTACCATCGTTCTGACTGTAATGTTAATCTTTCATCGTGGATTAAGTTCTAAACCTGTTTTTTTCAAGATTGTCACTGCTACGATGTCCAAATTAGGCCCATCAGAGATCTAACATAGCCTAGGTATGATACCGGTTTTAAAATTTTAGATCTCATAGACTTTAGCTGAAACTAGCATCTAACTATACTCTGTTTTTTTTTTCCATCTTTCCATCCGCCTGCGGTGGTCGCGCACATGGTAAAACACTGCCTCCAGGGCTTTTAAATAGTTACGCTATGTCTAAGTTTTATGTAAATATTAGGATATCTGGGTGTACATTTGCAATAGAAAGTGTTTTAATAATTTACTGTATGCAAATTACACCGTTATATTCGAAATAGGTATATTATTATTATTGTTGACTGTAAGCTGAATGTAACTATCTAAAGCCCGGGACGCAGTGTTACCATACGCAAACACCACAGGCGTGGACAGATGGAAAAAACCCGTGTATAGTTGTTACGTTGGATAGGGCTGAATTATATAGGCTGCTCTTTTGGTATTAGATGACTCCATAATTGTAATAATAATTATGTACTTATTAGCAACGCAGCATAAGTTATTATACTAATATAAAGTGAGTTATTAATTTAAGACCGTTCGAAGCAATCTTGGTGTTTGGAAATCTCATTCTAATAAACATCCGAGCAAGAAGCTCTCTCTCTCTCTCTCTCTCTCTCTCTCTCTCTCCTCTCTCTCTCTCAAGGTTTTAATGTTCTGTCGCTTTCCTCAAGCCATTGAAAGCTGAAGTAGGCTCCTATAAGCATAGGTGTAGCTTAGTAGTGTCATTTCACTGCCTAAAGTGGTATGGGAGGAAAAGGTTGGCAATATTGTATTCTTAGCCGGTGTTATATATATATATATATATATATATATATATATATATATATACACACACACGTATGTATAGAGAGAGAGAGAGAGAGAGAGAGAGAGAGAGAGAGAGAGAGAGAGAGAGAGAGAGAGAGGACACAAAAAATATTTTGGAAAAGTTAGTAATAAAAGTGAGAGAGAGAGAGAGAGCACATAGAAAATATTTTGGAAAAGCTAGTAATAAAAGTGAAATAGGGAGAGAGAGAGAGAGAGAGAGAGAGAGAGAGAGAGAGAGAGAGAGACGGAGAGAGTAGGGCACATATGAAAAAATATTTTGGAAAAGCAAGTAATAAAAGTCAAATATGGAGAGAGAGAGAGAGAGAGGGGAGGAGGAGGAGAATAAAGGACGCACAACAAAAAATATTTAGCAAAATCTAGCAATAAAAGTCAAAGATGGTGATTTTCGAAACTTCTGACATGGAAGTGTTTACACTTCTTATATTCCTTCTTTGTTGACTTGAGTCAACATGGAGAGCACCTGTTGCCTTTACCAACAGAGATGGAAAGCTACCCAAAAGATTGTTTTTTTGTGGGAGAGGGGGGAGGGGTGCGGGTTGGGGAGGGGGATTCTTTTGATGTTCACATATAACCCAAACTTCAGTAGATGTAACGTTGAGTCTTTTGTTGACACATTCGTCAAAATCATGGTTACTTTATTCTTTTTTTATTAGGAACATTATAACCAAATTTTATCCAAATCATGGTTTTTTTTTTTTTTATTAATATTATTGATTTTGCTTGTCTTTGCTAACTTTATTACATTGTAATTTCCCTTTACCTCCTCTTACTTATTCCTAATGAACACCTTAATATTCTTTGGAAGCTTAAAGAATTTCAAGTCATTTGACCCATTTGGTGGGTTTTTTCCAGATTAATAGGTTTCGTCTTCATAATAATAATAATAATAATAATAATAATAATAATAATAATAATAATAATAATAATAATAATAAACTGAAGGGAATGTTTCCCACGTGTATTGGAAACACTTTCTTGAAGTAATTTCAAAGACGTCCAAGATTGTAAAGTAAACTTATATTTTTACGTTCGTCAAGGAATAGCAGAAGTAGAAGACATGCTGGGTCAGATCTCTCTCTCTCTCTCTCTCTCTCTCTCTCTCTCTTCTCTATCTCTCTCTCTATCCAATTCTTAATCAAGTGAAAATGAAATCGAATGTAAATTCCATCCTCGTTAAAGGTATGACTAAAAGAACCTCCCGTAAAAAATTTGTGAATAATTTCATAGAACTTTTTCTGCTTCCTCTCATTTTGGAAAGTTTTTTTGAGGCAATATAAGTTTTGAACAAAAAGTCTTAATTAACTCATACTCATTGTATCACAGTGGGTTATTAGTTGTCGATCTGAACAGAAGTTTTAAATTTTATCAACAGTTCGAAAAGTTAAATTAAAATGCAAATGATAACAAAAACTAATGGTTATACGTTTTCTAAAAAAAATTACACCATTCAATTTGAGAGAAAAAAGCGTTGGACGGGAAATAAAACGTCCCATAGATGCTTACAAAATCTAAAAGAAAGAAAAAAAAACATTCTAATCACTTTTGAGAATTGGAAGGAAAAATCAAACCCTTTGTTGCCATTTGGGGGAAACGCGAATTGAAATCACGCTAAATTAAAATGAGGCGCTGGAATGGTAACTGCTGTCATGGAAGTCTCGTATTTATCATATTAAAGGAAGGAAATGTTGTAGAGGAACGTCGACAAAAACCGAAGGCGATACGTTTCAAACTCGACAGATGGATTGTTTTTGATTGTGGGAAAATAATTTTGGCATTTTATGTAAACGTATGGATGAAAAGTACTTTCCATTTCTTAAAAAAGACCGTGCACGTAAATGTTCGTATGCATACATCTACAAAATAGATTTACATACCTGGTGCTTGTTATTGTTGACGGTTTTTACCACTGAAGAAAAGAATAAAGGGAGCATGATTGCAGGTCTACATTTACCAGCAACATCTATTCTAATTATTTGTTTTAGCCAGAGATACATTTGTTTTGCCAATTAATCTCTCCTTACGCTTTTTTATATTATTTCTAGTGCAGCTTCAGTTTATTTAAAAAAAATTCTCTTTTGACAAATATAAAACATCTTTATTTTATTTATTTTCAGCCTTGAGATACTTTTGTTTTGCTAATTAATTTCTCCTCAGGCAACTAAAAAGTTGATTCTCAAGTTTTTTTATTATTTTTAGTGAAGCTTTGGGTTTTTTAAAATCTTATTTTATTTTTTATTTTGCCATATATGCATCTTTATTTTAATTTTAATTATTCTTAGCCTAGAGATACATTTGTTTTGCCAATTAACCTCTCCTCAAGTGTTTGTTTAAGTTAAGGTTTCCATAAAGGCCCTAGCCAGGTACCATTTTGGGCAATAAATAAGTGTAATGGTACTGGGACTTTATGGACACTTTTTTTTTAGTGAAGTTTGGAACTTTTTTTTTTTTTTTTATTAATTTACCAACTACAATATCTTCCCTTGCTGTGTTTTCTCAGGCTTTTAAAAAGTTTATTTTCAGCATCTCTTTCACCTTACTATCCAACCTCTCCAACACCCAAGTGGATTTTGCCTGACAGCCCAATAAATTCCTAAAAATCGAATAAATCTTCGCATAGTTTTGCATAGTTTTTCCTTCATTTTCATAGCTATAACAATTCACTCTTTTCTTTTTTATCATACAGGGTGTTGTCCATGAAGTCCTAATACCATTACAAGTATCTACTGCTCAGACACCATATAACATAGGGTAATGCAGTTTTTTGTAGAATGTTCTACAGTTAGGGGAGACTTGGGCTAGCTGGCACACTTGTTACAATTTTGGTTATTGCGAATATAAAACAAACATTTTTGCGAAATTCTTACCACTGTTAAGAAATATTAACATTCGTCTTTATCATATAGCAAAATAATTGTTGTTTGCTTTCAATATAAGGTAACAATAAGCTTTAGAAAAAAATAACTTTTTCGGGCCAACTTACCCCGTATACGGGGTAAGTTGGCTCACATTATGGGGTAAGTTGGCACATTGATAATTAAAAGAAAATTACTACATTACATTTAAATCAAATAACAACTATACCCTCTGAATTTCCGAATACAAAATATAAGGCATTAGTATACTTCAGATCATCATCTAGTTGTAATTGTGGCAGGTGTCAAATAAATCTCATCACTAATCTTCATGCTCCCACATGTTACATGCCCTTCACTGGACCCACAACTCTCCTGGCTTACCAAACACAGGCTGTCTTCAGCTGAGCTCTCTTTTGAATCAACAGAAGCAGTTCTTAAACTCTGTATCACGTTGATGACTGATCTGAAGCCCATGTGTCTTTTCGGATATTTCTCAATCTGTAATATACGCACCCATACAATCAAAATCTTGAAATAGTCTGTATTCAAAGGTGAAATTCCATCAATCCTAAAACCCATTGAAAACATCAGAATAAGTGACAGCTAGAGGTAAAGCCGAGGAAACTTACCAGGAATGTCACAGATGGCATACTTGATCCTGGATTATACTCGTCATCCACGAATTACATACCCTGTTAACACATTTCTTCTGAGGTCTATAAACACTAAAATCCAGGTGCTGGAACTTGTGAGAGCAATGTGGAGGAAATGATAGGACACTAATCTCATTATACTTCCAAAAATCCAGAAACAAAACGTAAATTGTATAAATAAATAGGCTTACTATTGCTATCAAATAGCGTGTGCCAACTTGCCTCATTTATTTTGAGCCAACTTGCCGCATCCCTACCATTTGGTACAAAAACATTTACAAATCCACACCAAGAAGCCTTGAATGATTCATTTTAATGGTATAGAATCTTTAAACCATAAGGAATGTACAGATGTTATAGCAAATAACAGAAAGATAAAAATATTTACTTACTACCATTAAAATCCAAATTTGTCTCATAAATTCGAGTTCCTAGGTTCTATTTCTATAGAGCTTTGCTGGTAATTGAGGAACCACGTGGCAATTACACAGAATATATATTAGAGTCATCTACTGGTAAACTTGAAAGTTATTTTGAGTGTGCCAACTTACCCCTGTAGCCAACTAGCCCCTGTCTCCCCTACTCAAGTTTACGTTCAGAGCACTTCAAAAAACTGCATTAATCTGTTATACGGTTTCTGAGCAATAAATACTTGTAATGGTACTGGGACTTAATGGACGCCCTTGTATTTTCATACTTTTTTTTTTTTATTCCCGTTGGCATCTAGCTTCCGATTCAATTTCCTTCCTCGCTTTGATTTTTTTCCGTTTTCTGTCCTCAAGGGTATTTATATTTCCTTTTTATTTATTTATTTTCCTTCCGTTGTCTTTCGTTCGCTCAAAGACGTTGTCAGTCATTGTGAATGCTATTGTTTTCGATCTATTATCGCTATCGATATCATGTAAGTTTATAATATCTGTGATTTGATCTCGTGTGGTCATTTTCTTTAAATACTTCCATCTGCTTTTGCAATGAATATAAACAGAATTTATGGAACATTTTTTCGACTTGTTAGGCTACTTCTCCGTCTTGATGAAATTGAAACAGCATATTCAGATACAAAAAAAAAAAAAAAAAAAAAAAACAGGAAATTCAGAGAAAAAAATTAAAAAAATAGACCAAAAATATGAACTGAACACAAATAGATTAGGCCACTTCTGTCACACTTATAAATCTTTGAAGAAACAGAAACTCAGAGCCAGTGTTAGCGATGCTGTAGCGAAATTTGTAGTTAAATTGGTGCTAGACTATAGTTGTAATAGGATGCCTCCAACGCATCTACTGTAGATCTACGTCAAATTACAGGCAATAGGATGACCGGTCTCCTCCTCTTCTCCCTGTATTTTC
>NC_061098.1:30806689-30814263 GCF_015104395.2 Macrobrachium nipponense | reverse complement strand
AGAGACATATATATATATATATCGTTAATGACTTTGATAACTATGGTATCATTTATCTGTAAAATCAATCAAATATATACACCAATTTTGGCTCTGTATTTGATCATGACCTCCATAGGCGCTCTACTAGCCTGTCTAAGTAGCACGGAAAAAGCCGCTATTCGGAAAATAGAGAAGAATCTCTACAAGTGTAATGCTGCTGAAGTAGCCATTCCTTTTAATAAAATAATAATAATAATAATAATAATAATAATAATAATAATAATAAAGAATGGCAGAGACCATTTCTTGTAAAGAACAGAAAAAATACAATAAATAACATCTTAAGTCTGCAGTAAAAACTTGTCCCAAAAACAAACGCAATAAAACTGGAAACAACAACAGCGGTTCCAGAATATATCCATTCTGGAAACGACAAAGGTCAGTCTGTCCTCTTCCTTCCGTGACTGACTCTTTTGACGGGATGTCAACTTGACTGGCATCTGGCAAGAACACAAAATGTTGCCAGACGAGATGTCAGAGAATTATATATATATATATATATATATATATATATATATATATATATATATATATATACATATAAATATATACATATATATATATATATATATATATATATATATATATATATATATATATATATATATATATATATATATATATATATATATATATATATCACCTCACTCTGCGTATATACGCACATACGCACAAACGTAAACATGAATATGAATCTTGTTTAAGCAACATTTAAGTGATAAACAATATGCCTTATTTACATTCTCCCTAAATAGCCACTGTCCATTCATCCTTTAATATTCTGATATATAAAAATCCCTCCTTTACCAACTCAGCAAATTGCTCTATTCATATTCCTTTAACGGAAGGAAATTGGTCTGAAAAATATTTTTCCTACAAACACCTACTACTACTATTACTACTACTACTTCCTTATCCGTCACTCCGCTACTATACTTGGTAGCCACTACGAGCGAGTTCATCCTGCATAACACCATCACGCAGCCTTACACCTCACTGGTGCCTTCTTTTTTTCTTAAATGAATTTACTGTAGTACAACGCGTATGGAAATGGATTACACAGGACTCGTCAAGTGACTAATTAAATTGGTAATTGATTGAAGGGGAGGCAAAATGGAGAGTCGAGTGTAATTAAATTCCGTCTGGTGTCTCCAGAGACACCCTCGAGTTATTCGACGTTTATAAAAATTTGCCAACAGACGGGAACGCAGCTTAACAAGTAATATACCTGTCAGCGTTTGACTGATAAAATCACATGCAGAGAGAGAGAGAGAGAGAGAGAGAGAGAGAGATACAATAAACTACGCATCAGGAAGGACATGTCGGCAAAGATGGAATTCCTTGCATGGAATTGCTTGCGAGAGAGAATATTTTATTTATTTATTTTTCTATCATTTCTTTTAAACGGGGACAAAATCCGCTGTTACTCTCATAAAAGTGGAAAAGGGAAGCGTGGATAAAATACGTAAAAGGAAAAACAACCACTTTTTTTTATGCACTAAAAGACACAATAAAATACACTCGTATGTAATGGTGTTTATATGATATATATATATATATATATATATATATATATATATATATATATATATATATATATATATATATATATATATATATATATGTATATATATATATATATATATATATATATATATATATATATATATATATATATATATATATATATATTACACACAACCAATTATTTTATGCACTAAGAGATACGATAAAATACACACGTATACGATGGTGTGCATACATACATATATACGTGTATATATATATATATATATATATATATATATATATATATATATATATATATATATATATATATATATATATACATATAATTTAAAATACTACAAATTATGATAAGACGCCTGAATGAAAACAAGGCACTTATAACCGAGTTATTCACCAAAGCCAAATCTAAAACATCAATTTACAAGAATTCTTCTAGAAGGTAGAAAATCCACGGGAAAATATTCCTGTAAATAGCACGCGATGTAGACACCTCCCTGTATTGCAAACACCTCAACGGACTTAATTACCATCAACAAAGAAACAAATAGCGCCTTGTACCAGCTACAAAAATGGCCACTGGCAACTCAGGAAGGAGTGAGCGTTATTAATTCCCAATGCAGACACTTTTACGAAAAGCTAATCTGCAAGCAACTGCCTCCACGAATATTCGCGTAAACGGAAGCAATTTCTTGGGAAGACTATGACAAATGGGCGACAAGCAAATGCACGCGCTTCAAAAATAGTAAGCAAGCACTTTGGACTAGTTCAAATCAGCGCAGGAAAGGCTGGAGAGATGACTTTTGCATGGGGGAAATGAGCCGCCATTGTAACTTTATGGGAGTAATATTTTACCAGTTCACGTCGTATCCTTAGTTCCCTGAATCTCCCAACAGACACACACACAAACACAAACAAACTCAAACACACACAAACACAAACACACACACACATATCAGGCTTCACTGAGGCGAGAAAACCACTTCAGCCTAGCATTAACTGGAGCAGAATTAACTATCCCGTTTAAGCAGAGACACTATTAGTCTATAATCGTCTCACTGTAGGTGCCTGGGTAATATGATATTGCTCAACGTGTATTTTGTGTGCGGTTGTGGAAGGTTCAGAAAGTCGGTAATTGAATGACCGTTTCTTTTGAGTCTCTAGACAAATAAAGGAGAATTAAATATGCAATAAGTATAAACTGTCTATTTATATAAAACTTACATGGTGACTGATTTAATTTAAAAAAATATATATTGACATAGATTGTGAGATCCACAATACCTCACGATCTACGCTGAAAGGGGTAATTAGTATGCTAAACTTACATTATATATATATATATATATATATATATTATATATATATATATATATATATATATATATAGTATGCTAAACTTACATTATATATATATATATATATATATATATATATATATATATAATATATATATATATACATATATATGTGTGTGTGTGTGTGGTGTGTATGTATGTAAGTATGTGTGTATATGTATGTATATATACATAGTAAAAATTAAAGAACTAAAAAATTAAAACACACAAATATACAACAAAAATGAAAGTATGCCAAACGTACGTAATATATATATATATATATATATATATATATATATATATATATATATATATATATATATATATATATATATATATATATAATACATAAATCCCAATACGTACCAATTCAAGAGCTAAGCTATGAAAACATACAAATAAGCAACAGAAGAAGTAGAACAAGGATGTATATTTCTTTATAGATGTTTTTGATATATTCATATAACAGTTTATAATAACTGATATCAAGAAAATACTTAGATTTGTGAACGTCTAAAAAGCGTTGGGGTAGAATAAGCCGTTGATAAATATTAACCATACCAAGGAGATGAGAGTCAATTGAATCATATGAGGTTTATAAATCCCCATCCGAAAAGATGTGGAAGGGAGTAGTTGGCTTGGATAATTCTATAGATTATATATTATATAATTCTCGACCAAAGAGGTGAGAAGGAGTGTTAAGGAGGAGTGGTAAATGTGGCCCAATTCCAGACCGTCATAGCACATTGAAACAATTAGCCATTCTCCTGTCGTTATTAACCACCAAATATATTCGCCATTAATATACATATTTTCTCACTAATTATATCGGTTACATCGGCGATTTTTTACATTCTAGTTTCAGGATAATTCTAAGTAATGCTTAACCCGAACTCTCAATTAAGAGGAGAGTTCTGAGAATATCCTCCAATGATAAGTCACATCAAATACATATGCGTATATTATACGACTTTTATTCTTTCTGTGCCGTAAAATGGCTTCCAACAGGGAGTTAATTTTGGGGGGACGTTGGGGGGGGGGGGGGGGGACATAAAAATATCTCATCAAAGGATTTCCTTGAAAATGCTAATGGATCTAATAGAACTTCACCAAGGCCTTTCTCTTCAGTAATGTACTATAATTTCAAAGGCTTTGCCTGTTTCCATATTTTAGTGTGTAATGCAGGAATCCCTATTTTAATTTTTTCGATATATATATTTTTTAAGATGGAAGCCATATCATATTCTGAGAGAGACAACTTACTCTCCAGATACTCAAAAGCCAAATAATTGTATTGTTTGGAGAAACTCAAATACAAGTTGGGGGTTAAACTATAGGACACTATGAATTACCATATATGCTCTCTCTCTCTCTCTCTCTCTCTCTCTCTCTCTCTCTCTCTCCCCATCCAGGATAGGATTTAAGGTGAAAAGATAGTTATTACCCCAGCCATCAGAAGTGACGAGGAGCAAGATGAATTTCCGAATGAAATTCCACATCCGACGTTGCCGTCAGTCTTCTGGAATTTAAATGTTCCAGTAACAATATCCTGCGTTTCTGTCCTTCCATTTGGTGTATTATAATTATGTCCTTTATTCTTCGTTTTGGTAAATTCGTGCAATTTGGATTGCAGATGTTCGCCCGGAGAGGCGATGCTGCGAAGAATGTACTGGTATACAGATTCTGAAGTGAAGTATATCCGAGTTTAACCAGACCAATGTGAGAGAGAGAGAGAGAGAGAGAGAGAGAGAGAGAGAGAGAGAGAGAGAGAGAGAGAGAGAGAGAGAATGTAGTACAATCATTGAATAAAAGTGCTACATATAACTACCAGCATATGATTATTAGAGCGTCAAATTTCTATGAGTATTCTATATATATCTACATTCCCCCGGCCCCCCACCCTTTCCAATCACATCTCCAATCAGCGTCCTAATCTCTGTACTCTCGGTTCCAATCACAGTACTTTGTGTATTCGTAAACAAGGAAACGCAAGCAGAGGGCGATTCAATAGAGCATTAAATGGTAATGCCCAATCTTGATCCAGATGCTTCAAAGCATCGCTCCCGCGCCTATTACTTGCTAATCTACTTAAATCCGGAGAGAGAGAGAGAGAGAGAGAGAGAGAGCTTACAGACCTTACAGCTCGTTCGAGGTTTTCCCAGGTCCATCAGTGTGAGCACCTTTAATGTCTACCAGAGAATTGCTAATGCGTCCTCCGATATATTTTCCATCTCCCGATAATTGCTTGGATGGTCTGGGATGCAGCTTAGATATTTGTCGAGCTTTTTCTTAAGCACCATCTACGCTCACTCCAGAGCGAGACAGACAGACAGACGACAGACAGACAGACAGAGACAGAGAAAGAGAGAGAGGCGTAAGCTGTTGACAAGAACTGCCCTACTTGAAGTCAAATCTGGAATGAAAGACCCACTACATCGACTAGCACCAGGTCTTACTCAATGCCTACAGGTCAAAAGGGGCATACTTAATGGGCTTTTTTATTTATTTATTTTTTTTTTTGTGTGCAAATAGGCTATATGTTCAGTTCCCCGCCCCCCACCCTCCGCTCTGTGGGATCGATTCCAGGTCTCTTGCAGATAAAGCAAAGTCATCAGACAATCAATTCTACCGAAGAAAAATTCCGCGTACAGAAAGTATTTTATTTTATTTTTATAATAAACGGAATCGCGGAGAATTGTGAAAAAAAAACTGCTTTTGCCAAGCATTAGGAAATATGAACTGCAAGAACAGTAAAGCATTTCCTATAGATCCCACGAGATAAGGAACAGAAGACTGTTCTTGAGAGAGAGAGAGAGAGAGAGAGAGAGAAGAGAGAGAGAGAGAGAGAGAGAGAGAGAGAGAATGATTTCGCACTTTCCTTTATATCAAAATCCCCAAAAAGCAAGTCCCCCCAGTTCCCAAATGAATAAACCTTGGGATAAAATAAATAATAATATATAACGCTCTCATGTCGAAGTACAGAAACTTCTAATTTATCAAAAGGTGAGATGATAATTGTCCACCGGCACCGAGATTCTCAAAATGCTGTCACGAATGCATTAAATTAAACACCATACATTAACAGTGCTTATGATGTGCATAGTATGTATTTGTAATATTACTGTTTGTATCCCCAGTCACCATTATAGCGATGACAAACGGCCTTTGTTGTACTCGATGCCAATTAGAGGAACTCGGAACCTGCCCATTTCAGAATTGCAACAATAATACGGGATATAGTGGCATGGCCATATCAGTCCGAGTACAAGCTGGACCATCTGATCATTATGAAACTAAAGGGAAAATTTTGACACCGAAAAATAAAAATAAAATAAAAAAATAAAATGAAAGTCTGTCAGGCCACAAAAATCACAGATACGCAATTTAAATTTTTATCTAGGAAAAAGGAATTATCAAACTTTACAATAGTAGTTCGCGTGTTGATTACTTTGCGATAACCATTTTACGCTCATTGCCTTCTAAGCGAACGACGAAAATTAAAACAATGACGTCTAAGTCAGCATGTAATAACAATAGTAGTTATAGTAAGTTAGATGGGAGATAGTATGAACTAGTAAGAAATGCGCAATCCAGTTTTCTGTACAGCCGCCACAGCATGTACTCCAATCAAGGCCACCGAAAATACATCTATCTTTCGGTGGTCTCGGTATAATGCTGCATGAGCCGCGAACCCCAGGAAACTTTACCACGAAAACATTGGTGGCCTGCAATGTATAGCTTGCCAGAAACGATTATGGCAAAGTTTAACCTTAAATAGAATACAAAACTACTGAGGCTAGCCCTTAAACGCCGACTGGACGTATTTTAACGTCGACATTTTTTGTCTCTCGGGTGCCGACTGGACGTATTTTACGTCGACATACAAAAGTTTTTTTAAAAAATTCGCTGGAAAAATACTTTTAGACCTACCAGCCAAAAAAAACGCTTGAATCACGCGCCTTGGGGGATTCTGGAAGTTCACGGATTAAGGTGTTTTTTATTTTTGTTTACAATCGTTACGCAGGGCGCGCAAGCGCGAATTTCTTTCTTGCCGCACTAAAAAAGTATCTGTGACACATTTCGGAAAATTATTTCGTCACTTTGACATAATTTTTTACCATTTTAAATTACCGCCGTTACCATGGAGTATTATATATGAAAATGTGCGCATTGTTATGTAAAATACAACAAAAAAAAATACTCATGATTGTAGCTTTATCAGTTTTGAGATAGTCATATAAATAACGATAAGTGCCAAAATTTCAACCTTCGGTCAACTTTGAGTCTACCGAAATGGTCGAAAAAACGCAATTGTAAGCTAAAACTCTTATATTTTAGTAATAATCAATCATTTACTTAATTTCGCAACTAATTGGAAGTCTCTAGCACAAAATATTCGATTTATTGTGAATTTATGAAAAAACTTTTTCCTTACTTCCGCGTGGTAACTCTTCCGAAAAAATCATACATGCGATTGTGGTAATGTTTGCACCATTTTAAATTAGCCGTTACATAAAGTTTATATATGAAAAATGTGCGAAATTTCATGCACAATACAACTAAAAAAACAACCCATGGTTGTAGCTTTTATCAATTTTGAAATATTTTCATATACAAAATGATAAGTGACAAATATTCAACCTTCGGTCAACTTTGACTCTACCG
>NC_061098.1:30794189-30801689 GCF_015104395.2 Macrobrachium nipponense | reverse complement strand
TCAGAGAGAGAGAGAGAGAGAGAGCGAGAAAGAGAGAATAAACAGTCAGAAAAAAAAGTGTTGAAATAAATGAACGGATAACTTCCCATTCCACACGGGATGATTAAAAGAAGGGAAGTGAACAAGTAGAGGAGAATGGCTCCACTTGGGGTGGGGGTGTAGGGTGGGGAGGGGGAGGGGGAAGGGGGGGGGGTTTGTGGGAGGGGGGAAGGGGAGTGTTAGAAAATATATTATCACGATTGTTTTCTTATGGTTGAATGCGAGGAAACTGAAGTTTATTCATAAGTTTTATGATCGATATTTGACAACCTTATTTCATCTGAATTGGTTTCCTCCCATTCCCTTTGGAATTAAGAAGGAAATGGATACTGTTTGCTTGTTTTGATATTCACAGGAGAACAGCCGTACTACGGTTGATTTGGGTAAATAAAGTTACAGCGCAAGGCAGGCAAGAAGTGAAGGCAGTGTTTGAGTGAGTTGAGAGAGTAAACGTCAAGACACCAACGCTCTCATACTGGGTGGGTTTTTTTTCTACGTCTTCACGCTGATTATAAAATTGAATATACTGTTTCCCTTAATTGCATAAAGAGGGATTGTTTTTAACATGGAAGAATAAAGCCATCGGCGCCGCCCCGGTACGGAAGCTACTGTTGCTGACTATCATTCGCATACTAACGTCGAGATCAACTTTATTAGGTTGGTCATTAATGATAGCGATCATCTCAATGTAATTGATGTACTCTTCAAGCTAAAGTTTTGCTAATTTGCTTCGGTGCTTAGCATTAGCCGAAGAAATTCTTGAGTTTTTTCAATTATTTCTTCAAGTGAGTGGAATACTAATTATGTACTCGAGTTACTTATGTTGTATTCAGTAGTGTTTTATAATATCATAATAATAATAATAATAATAATAATAATAATATGCTTTATTTCGGCTCGGGGCCATATACATTGAATATACAAAATACAGACAGTAGCAAACACAATCTAGATACATGTGACATGATAAAATAGAAAAAGAAAATGAATAATCGGCACTTATCCACAAGGTAGCTGAGGTAGCATAAAAGCTAGCAATCATCATACTGGTAATAACAGTAATAATATGGTGAGAAAAAAAAAATATGCATTGAGAGTAATAAAAGATGGTGCATATATTATATAACTCAAATTTCAACTAGAGACCTTTAGGTGGTTACAGTAGTCAGTCCAGAGGGCTTAATACATAAATTAAATGTAAATAAAACTTTATCCTTGATAGTAATCACAGTAATATGAAAAATTAAAATATCAGCAATAAATGTAATAATGACAACAACTGCAGATGACATCTTGCCAATACAGAGATTCAGACCTTTAGGGGACAAAGGCCTCATTTTCCCATCTTTCCCACAAATTTGATTTTCTTCTTGCTTCACTCCTTAGGATGCTTTGTATGAGCGAGTTGCTGCTGTTTCTCACTCGGGTTACCAGACTGGACATTGAGACAGCTCCCTGTTACTACACACGTTGTTGCATAGTTTTTCTTCATATTTTCGGGTTTGTGTGTATATTCCACCTTATTTTTTGGCACATTGTCTAATGAAGGTAACTTTTTTTGTACTCAGGAAACCTTGGTAAACATTGGTTGGGAACATCCGACCAGTTAAGGAGACCATGATTAATTCATCGTGATAGAAAGGAGGAAATAAATTTATATTTTAGTATAGCGAATTTTTCTTATCCAACAACTTGGTTGTCTACCTGTTGGAATAATATATGCATTCAAAGTTTTCCAAGAGGGAGTTTATTCAAACTTCCAATGATAGCCTCTGGAAGATCCAATCCTACCGAGGATGGAGACGAATGGCTAAGAACTTCCAATACGATCAATGCAAACAAAAGGACGAATAATTCAAAATTGAAGGTTTAGTAACAAAAGCACGAGTAACTCAAACTAAAGCTTTAGTAACTTTGGCACTATATATATATATATATATATATATATATATATATATATATATATATATATATATGATATATTATATATATATATATATATATATATATATATATATATTACATCTGAACAATATACCCAATTCTGAGACGCGGATTAAAAAAACTTGAACGAATTTATATTACGAGGGCAGTGAAATTACTTGGATAGAGAGGAAAAAACTATATCCTATTTCTATCAAAATTGATAACCAGTGAATAAGATGGTAGACGATACAGACGATAAAAAGGAAAAGGGGTCTTTTGAGGACTGTGCTTCAATAAAGAAAGCAGGACCTTCATTCAGATCAAACTACGGCAATCAAAGAGTCAATGGATGACGATTAGACAAATCAGGGTTGAAAGCAATTAACGGATGAGGTGTTGAGAGAAGAACGGATGAGGAAATAATGAGAAGCAAGGATGTGAGAGAGGGTAGACTCGAGAGGGATAGTTATCCGCATCTGACTCGTGTCAGAAAAAAATTCTATTCTCTATTCTCATACGCAGAAACAGAATAATTAATTTTATATGTAGTGGAGTAAAATTTAAAAACACACACACACACACACCCACATAAGTCAGTTCCGTGTTCCTCGTAAATCAGTAAGAACCGTGTCAGAAAAATTTGTATTATCATATGCGGAAACAGAATAATCAATTTCATATGTAGTGGAGTAAAATTAATAATAAACACACACACACACACATAAGTCATGTTCCGTATGTAGTGTAGTAAAATTAATAATAAACACACACACACACGCATAAGTCTGTTCCGTATGTAGTGTAGTAAAATTAATAATAAAACACACACAAACAAACACATAAGTCCTGTTCCGTATGTAGTGTAGTAAAATTAATAATAAAACACACACACATAAGTCATGTTTTCGTGTTCTTCATAAATCAGTAAGAACCGTGTCAGAAAAATGTTGTATTCTCATATTTAGAAGCAGAATAATATATTTAATGTGCAGTGGAATAAAATTAATAAATAAAAAAAAAAAAAAAAACACCCACAAAGCTCTGTCATGTGCCAAACCACGTTTTAATACGTGCGCAAAATTCTTCCATCTGGTAATCATATAACTATATAAAAAAAAATTCTTGATTAAGTTCAAGTATTTTTAAGACTCTGTCCAACTGCCGAGAAATTTCACGTAAATTTTGAAACGGTTTTGAAAATATCCGATTATCTAAAGGGTTAATTGGAACAATACTACCACACTGGCTGATCATCAGAATTACTTCGGAGTTATATTCTATCCAATCACTGAACCCTTTCCCACTAAAAAAAAAAAAAAAAAAAAAAAAAGGCGTGACCTCCAGCTTACTCGGGTGGCATGCTAAAATCTACGGTCAAAGAGCACGTCGTTTCACCAACGCAAATTAAATAAATGGGCTATATTTTTATTATAAATCATTTTTCTGTACGTTTAACATGCACATTATTTATTTTTTACCTTTTACCTTTTCATTCTAATAAATAAGCATAGATATCCTATCCTAAAAATTCCTATCTTTAACTCAACGCAAAACACTTTTTTCAGAACTTTTTAGGGTTTCCATATATAATAAATATGTATATATATAATATATATATATATATATATATATATATAGTATATATATAATATATATATATATATTTATATATATATATATATATATATATAAAGGTATAAGCCACGAAGGAAAAATAAACAACGGAGTTTCCGCAAGATCTTTCGACGTTCAACGTCCTTTACTTAGCAGATAAAACATCTGCTTAGTAAAGGATGTTGAACGTCGAAAGATCTTGGCGGAAACTCCGTTGTTTATTTTTCCTTCGTGGCTTATACACCTTTATTTATGGATTTATCATGTTCTGAACGTTTGTGATTTAGTTATACATACATACATTATTATATATGTATATATATATATATATATATATATATATATATATATATATATATATATATATAATATATATATATATATATACATATATATATGTATATATATATATATATATATATATATATATATATATATATATATATATATATATATATATATATATATATATATATATATATATATATATATATATATATATATATATATATATATATATATACATATATATATATATATATATATATATATATATATATATATATATATATATATATATATATATATATATATATATATATATATATATATATATATATATTATATATATATCTATATATAAATAAATAAATATATATTTTGTATATATATACATACCATATAGTTGTGTATGTAGATTTTATTAACAACAAATCACTTATACCAAGAGTCGCACATTAGTCAAGAACATCATCAAATTTCATTTGCTTATATGAATTTCTTTTTTTAACATATAAGCAATAAATAAACTGTTGCGACAGATAAAAAAAACCAATAAAACAATACGCGCGTACCTCGAAATGAAACCATTTCTCCTCATTTTAAAAAACTCTAATCGGTACTGTAAATAAAAAAGCGTAAATAATGCGCAAAAGTGAGAGAGAGAGAGAGAGAGAGAGAGAGAGAGAGAGAGAGAGAGAGAGAGAGAGAGAGAGAGAGAGAGAGAGAGCTATGAAAAAAGCGATATGCAACAGAAAAACCCCAAAGGCAAATTCCGTGTATGATATCCAACGACAAAAGAGATTCCCCGAATCGAAAAAAGAAAAAAAATTATGACTCGAATCGATGTTATTGCTAATCAAACAGCGCTTCTCATTAACATTCAAGAGAGCAATAAGTATTCTTCTCCGAAATGCTCAAGTCCCAATCAGCGGAAAACTTAATTAAACGCTACGGAGATGACTAGGAAGTCACAGCTCCTAGAATCGAGGTTACAATATTTTTTTTTTTTTCAATCTGCTAGACTTTCATATCTCCAATATAGAATTACTTATGGTTCGGGTGCGGGTGGTAATCAAATAACTTTGTCCATTATTAACCAAAACGTTTCCAGGAAATTAGTTTTCATGTTACAATATAGATTTTTTTTTTTTTTTTTTTTTTTTTTTTTTTGCAGAGATAAAAGGAAATGTGATATTCTGGCATGAAACTTAAATCATTTCATGGAAAACAATTTACTCGAACCGGATAACTACATATACGATATATCAAGAATTCCAGGTTCGGATATATTTAATTCACAGGTAATATTTTTTTATGGAATATGTGCTTTCAAAATTCACACCGGAAAATCTAAAAAAAAAAGAAAAAAGTTTCAATTCTATATAAAGAAAAAAAAACTTGACAAATCTGTGGAATTCTTTCTGCTCAATCCAGTGCAACTGATTATACCAAGAATTCCAGATCCAATATGTTTTAAATCAAGAATCATAGGTCCGAATATGTTTAATTCACGGTTAAAATATTTTTTTAAATAATATGTGCTTTTCAAAAATTACAGCAGTAAATCTAAAAAAAAGGGCCCAAATTTTCTTACAAAAAAAAAAAAAAAAAAACAAAAAAAAAAAAAAAAAAAAAAAGTTGACAATTCTGCGGGATTCTATCTACTCAGAACAGAATAAACTGATTATATCAAGAATTCCAGATACAAATATGTTTGATTCACGGGTAATTTTTTTTTTGTAAGAAAAATAGTCCTCTCCAAACTACGGGGAAAAAATACGCTTATAATCGAAAATTTGCTTGAAAACAAACCTAACAATCACACGTGTCGCAAATGAACACCCGTTCCTAGTAATGGTTATTAATTTTACCGTGAGATACAACGCTTGTATACTATTCATTAAACCCCCTTTCTAAATGACTGCCTAACAAGACTCCAGTCCTCGCATTCATTTAAGCCTTCTTAAAAAAAAAATACCTACACTTATCACCCAGCTAAATCACAACCCTCGCCTTCATTTAAGACTTCTTTAACAAAATAAGAATAAATAAAATAAAATGAGAAAAAATGCCTTCACTTATCATTCAGCTAAATCATCTCACACAACGCTCCCCAACATTCAGGAGCCAATTGTGTGGCGTCTCTCGCAGCGAGAGAATTCTAAATTATTGTTTTCTGCCTGAACTCATGACTTAGTAACTGAAACGCCCGACAACTTCATTTCAGCGGAAACACATCCGTTCATAAGTCATTTCCTGACAGACGACAGCAGCGGGAGATGAGAGATGCGATCCACGAATGCCCGGGAACACGGAAGAAGATATCATTCATTGGAAGTCTGGTGTCTAAAGTTATTGCAAGTTTTTTTTCGTTGAATTAGCTATCATTAATGCTAATATTTCCGTTATTTCTAAGTCGTTGTTATATCAATAATGGTGTATTTGTTCTTTATTATAAATATTGAGATCATCTATCGACAATTACCTAAATTTTGAGGACGGACTTCAAATCTCATGGCATTTTGATACTTGTTTCAATCCTTAGCCAAACGGAAACTATAAAGTTTTAAAAATTAATTTTGGATATATAATAAGAAAAAGATTGAAATGACGACTCAGGTAACCATCCTCTCTCTCTCTCTCTCTCACATATACACCACATTACGTGACGCATGGAATAAACTGCCATCAGAAGTTGTAAACAGCAGCAGTGTGGAAGAGCTCAAAAGAAAGCTATTCAAGATCATTAGGACACTGTAAATTAATTGTAATACTTGCTCCATGTAACTCCTTGTGACCTATCTCTCTCTCTCTCTCTCTCTCTCTCTCTCTCTCTCTCTCTCTCTCTCTCTCACACACACACACACACACACACACACACATTACGGAAAGCATTTCAATCAGGCATATATTTATCCCACGACCAAGAATTCCTTCAAACTTAGAACCATTATTAGGCTCCTAGAGATAAGGTGAGCACATGATATCTCCTTGGATGGACTTATAAGTCTCTTTGAGACATCCTAACCCTTATACCCTGTCTCTCTCTCTCTCTCTCTCTCTCTCTCTCTCACACACACATTACGGAATGCACTCCAATCGGGAGCATATATATCCCACGACCCAAGAATCCTACAAACTTAGAATATCAAAAAACACCAAATCGCACATCTCAAGTGACCATCCGTTCGTGCTGCTGCTTCTTCTGGTGAACCGACATCTCTGGAAATCGGATACTAATGTCATTCTTTCTCCACAGGTTCCTCCTCGGGAAACAACACCTCCCTTTGCAATTCATCACCCGTAATTTCCTCGTATATTTCTCGAGCGCGAAGATAACCATTTCGCGAATTGGGGTCATTCATTAGCCAGGGAGACACAGAGGCGGTAGAGGAAAAACCTGTGGGCGCATTTGGGAGTGGGAAGGAAAGACGTCCATTCCGTTGAAGGGGACGCTTGCTTATCTATGGAGGGAAGAATTCCATTCTGTTGAATAAGGGGACACATACTTATTTATAGGTGTTATGGCTTTGGAAAAAAGAATGCGTTAGTAGCTCCCATCCTTCGTGATTGCGCTGGAGATCAATCTTTTATTTTATTTTAAGAAAATAAAAAGGGTAAATATTAGATGCGCTAATC
>NC_061098.1:30784189-30786689 GCF_015104395.2 Macrobrachium nipponense | reverse complement strand
CAAACTCTTTCCATAAAGGGCTGAGTTAACCCCGACTTGCTGCATTTTGACCTCGTGTGTCTTCAATCTTAGGGCAGTTTTACCCTGGAACTTTAAGCAGTGAGATTTTATAACTCGGCTGGATGGAGTTTGTCGAAGCCCTTGAGTTTTTTTTGTTTTTTTTCGCGGTGCCATGGTTCATGGTTTGACGGTGACATTTTTTTTTTCTGTGTTTTTCAGTCTCTTGCTGTTGAGCAGGGCTGCTTGTCCACTTTATGTCGCTTCCTATGAAATGTACGTATAATCAGCGGCTCGGGATGCAAGACGAACTATGAGGTTTAATTTGTTTGTCTGTATGGTGCTTTTACGTTGCATGGAACCAGTATGGTTATTCAGCAACGGGATCAACGGCTTTACGTGACTTCCGAATCACGTCGAGAGTGAACTTCTCTATCACCAGAAACAAACATCTCTCACCCCTCAATGGAATGCACGAGAATCGAACTCGCGGCCACCGAGGTGGCACGCCAACACCATACCGACCACGCCACTGAGGCGCTCCTCTATGAGGTTTGAACTACAGGAACGAACTCAGATCGGTCCATTTCGCAAGGATTGAATTCGTAGCACCTCATCGGTGAGAGAGAGAGACACACACGTCCGTGACGAAAAAAATAAAGAAAGAAAAAAAAACATAATTTCAGAATAATAAAAGAAAGCTTTCATTTTTCTTCACGAATCGTAAGCAGTTCATTCTGTCAACTCGTTGCCAATAGGGGGCAGAAGTTACAAGCATTACCTCTTTTGCGCCAAACACGAGGTTCTCTCTCTCTCTCTCCCTCCAGGAGCCACGAACTTCTTTGTTTCCAACGGACCTGACTAGAAACTAATACATTCCTGATTTGTTCTGCAACTGTGCAATCTCCGACTTCCCAATTTATACTTTCAACAGAACTCGCCCAAAGTTTGTGCGTTTAGCCGACGCGTAGGCCTAAAATTTCAATTTCGAACTTTTAAATTTTCATACGGTCCATTTCTACCGTTCATTGCTAAAACACTATTATAAGCGCTGGAATCTCCGTCTCCAACAAAGGTGTCGTAGCGGAATCCCAAATCTTGCGACCTTGAAAACATCCTTTGGCGCCTTCTGTTTCCATCCCTCCTGATGTACCTTCATAGTTTATATTACAATCTTCATCATGAAGGGTTCTCCACACGTTGAAATCTTCTTCTGTTATTTTCATTTCTTTTAGTTCAGTCGTTTTAGCGGCACATGCTTTGCAAACTTTGTTCATCACTTCAAAGTCTATCACATATCCTGTGCACACTTCTATTATGATTCCCATACCTACATTAGAAACATGGCCTCTTTTCATCCATGTCCCATCGTAGGATACGTCAATATTGAGTATTCCATTTTCATCAGGCACAATTCCCATACATTTCCTGTAGTATATTCTTATATTTTCAAAGATTTTCTCTTGTTTCATCTGAAAATATGCTATCCATTTTATCATAAAGATATCTAAGATGGCGTGAATACTTGCTATTTCCATTGGTTTTTTTATTACCAAGTGTTCCTTGTAATCTCTTCAGTCCCGCGAATCCATAATCTTCCAACAAAGAATGATAGATTACTGCCACATTGGTTTTGTAAATTAGAGCCTTCCTTCCTTCTGTAGAAATCGGTGGGCATTTTGCGGGGTCTGAAATAATTTTCCCTCTGCATTTAGGACATATCTTTTTTACTAGTGTCTCAAATCCATCCCTTGCCAAATGGATCCTCGGAATTACTTGGCATCCACAATTCGGTATTCGTGATTCAAGTAATTTTTCAAGTCTTGCTTCACTTATTATTATAATTTTATATTCACTATCGTTGATAATATCAGCTTCCGATCTACTGCTTTCTTCTAAAATATCATTGCCCTTTAGCAGTGATGAACGAATAAAGAGACGATTAGGGGTGGATGTGGTTGGTCTCTGGTCAGCAGAGATCATACCGTGCGCCATTTGCTGCGCGGCCTCTCTCTCTCCCGTCGTCGCTTCATTCCCCTCTATGGCACTAGTTTCTTGAATTCTCTGTTCTACTTCTTCGATGGGCATATCCAATTGGCTTTTCCGCATTCTAGAGGCATGAAGTGAAGTCTTGGACCTTTTAGGCATGGTGAAAAACTAAAAACACCGCAGAAAACAAAGTTCAGTCAAGGCTAGCGAGCGTGAAAAAATGCGATCTTATAAAGTGCAAGTTTTATAGGCAACCGTTGGCCTGTGGCCATGCGCTGAGCATCATGACTCATGATGCGTGCTTTGTCTTGTCTAGGAATAACTAAGAAGGTACCCAATTAGGCTATTATTGACATTATATATTTCATTTCAAAGGAAGTTTTCGTAACATATATCACAAAAACTATACCAGACTAAATCCTTTGTGCTACTGGTGTTTTGGGGGTATAAAGTTATTGTTACATTTCAGGCCATAACTAGAAAAGTAAGGCGAATTTTAGCATAATACTTCGTG
>NC_061098.1:30754189-30776689 GCF_015104395.2 Macrobrachium nipponense | reverse complement strand
TGTATAACCTCTTGGATACTTTATCGGTGAAATGTGTATTTTTTTACGACTTAAATAAATTTCTATTCGTAGTCACAAGCACAAAGTTAATGAAGATTTTAGGCGTATTACACACAAAACCGGAGCTCCTTCTTTTGTTTCGTAAAAAAATCTGCACTATTTTTAAAAGTAGCTATTTTGTGCTTCAGTCAATAACCATCTGTAGTCACAATTATATTCACAACCGCATAATTAATTGACGAAGCTCAAAGTTCCTTAGTTTGTTCCGTAAACACAAACAAAGCTGCATATTTAAAAAAAAAAGTTTCTTTACTTAACGTAGCTATTCCATGCTTCAATCAATAACTACGTAGTTAATTGTAGTCACCACCACATAATTAATTAAAGTAATTCAAAGTTCCTTATTTTGCTCCATAAACACAAACACAAGGCTGCAGATTGTTCCATAATTACTAACAATGAAGTTCAAATTCTCTTTAGGTAACATAACCACAGGGAAATTCGGTTAATAAAGACGAAATAACTACGGTATTCGGAGAAGGTACGTAACGTCCATCCTCACTGACAATTGTAAACAAACTGAGGACTGATAGTTCATGACAGATGACAGCTCCTTAAGGCGGTTAATTGTCCAAGAAAACAGCGACATTCGGATGTTGCCATTTCATCGATAACAACAACTAAAGGAGTCTAGGGAGTCATCGAAGCGAGGCAAATGGACTCATTCCAGTTCACATTGAATGGGTCAACGGACTCAACGTCTATGATATTCAGTACCGACTTCATTTTTAAGTTTTCCCTTGGCTTATAAGGTTGCTTTACACCGAAAGAGTCATAGAGTCGTTCATTCGAGTCAAATTGGCTCTATCCAGTTCACATCGGATGGTTCAATCGGAGTTCAATTGTTTATCAACACTCTTGAGAGTTGCAAGGTTGGTCATTTCATGGCCTAATTCCTTTAAATTTGTTCATTTTGACTTCATTTTTAAATTTGGCCATATTTAAAACCCGTGGCCATCAAAAATCAGTTCGGCCATTTATGGAAATGCTACAAATGCACAACAGCAAACCCTTTACTAAGTACTCTCCATTGCAGAAAAAGAACAAGATATTCAATATTTTGAGGTTCGGTCAATTCAATAGCCATGTTTCCCGGTATTTTAACTATTCTAAGCTTACTTTGAAGTATTTTTTATGGCATTAGCTGTTGTGTTCATCTGGCAACAATGCCTCAGTACCCAATCTGATTGTGTATACCCGTGACTCACTATGACTATAGACTCATCCTACGTAAACGGTTTTATTGTAAAAATAAAAATGCATTCAAATGGTTACAAAGCGTGTTGGTCCTAGGGAATAAGGAGAGACAAGGCATGTCGATTGCCGTGACTCTCCCCGACTACCTCGTTCTGTATAAACGAGAACTCATATCTAGGAACCATCATTTTTATTTTGTTGTATTTGCTGATCGTTCATACAGCGTTTGCTCCGAGTTTTGTCTTAGCGTTCGGGGTGTATGTAGTAGTAGTTTCCTCGTCATAGTGCTAACCGCTTGTGTTTAACTTTACGAGGACAAAATTTGCATTATCTGTGTTGTGATTGCCGTAGGAATCAGTGACTTTATGCCTGTAATTATGGACAAAATGGGCCTTATGTCTTCTTTCTGTGATAAAAGACACCTTTAACCATGTGGTTGTGTCTTCGAATAATTATCTTTTTATCGATAAACCATTTTCGTAACTCGATTTGTTGTGCGATCAATCTCGGTGGATATGGAATAGGCCTATGCTGGAAACGGCAACCAATTTTCCTCAACTTTGCTTGCATTGAATTTATACAGAGACGTACGAATGCAGCAGGAATGCAGCAGTATCGGAATGCAAAGTAGATATACACCTATCCCTTTCTTTATTCGTGCTGAGCTTATATTTGTTATATATGGTCTAAGTACAGCAGCTGCTATTGAAAAACCACTTGATTGATAAGAAACTACACCTTTAGGGAGCTTACTAATTTATTTATTTATTTTATTTTTCTTTACAGAAAGCAAGTGAAGCAGACTACGGGACTTTCAATATTAAGTGATGCATTTACCTGACACCGAAGCGATCAGGTAAGAGTCTCGATATTCAATCGGTTATCACGTTAGACTAAGGACAGAGTTAGACAAAGGACAGAGTTAGACTAGGGAAGAGTTAGACAAAGAGGAGAGTTAGACAAAGAAGAGAGTTAGACTAAAGGGAGAGTTAGACTAAGGACAGAGTTAGACTATAGACAGTTAGACTAAGGGGAGAGTTAGACTGAGGGTAGAATTAGACTAAGGGTAGAGTTAGACTAAGGACAGGGTTGGGCTAAGGGAAGAGTTAGACTAAGGACAGTTAGACAAAGGGAAGAGTTAGACTAAGGGCAGAGTTAGACTAAGGACAGAGTTAGACTAAGGACATAGTTAGACTAAGGAAGAGTTAGACTATGGAAGGGTTAGACTAGGGAAGAGTTAAGCTATGGGACAAGTTAGACTAAGGACAGAGTTAGACAAAAAGAAAAGTTAGACCAAGGAAAGTTAGACTAAGGTCAGAGTTAGACAAAAACAAAATTTAGACCAAGGACAGTTAGACAAAAGGAAGAGTTAGACTAAGGGGAGAGTTAGGCTGAGGGACAAGTTTGACAAAGGGAATAGTTAGACAAAGGGAAGAGTTAGACAAAGGGAAGAGTTAGACAAAGGGAAGAGTTAGACTAAGAAGAGAGTCAGACTAAAGGGAGAGTTAGACTAAGGACAGATCTCGTGATTAGGAATTCTGAAGTTTTCAAAATTATATATAAAAAAAAACATATATATATATATATATATATATATATATATATATATATATATATATATATATATATATATATATATATATATTTTGACCAGGAGTGATGTTCGGTAATATATCAGTAATTGTATTAATGAAAAATTAAAATGCTTGAAGTTTGACACAGTGTTTGCAAAATTAGAATTCACAGATGTAACATGTAATACTAGGTGGTGCCCATCAGGGATTCGCGGTGGAGTAAGAGCTCCCTCCCCTTCTCTCTCTCTCTCTCTCTCTCTCTCTGCCTTTGTGGTCTATAGTTAAGCTTCTCTTTTCGAATGACCATTTGCAGGTTTTCATTGCAATCATTGGGTAGCCGCATCTGATGTCGTATTTGTATTAGTCATGACGGAATGAATAACATTAAAACCAAATCGCTTTCGTTTTATGAACCAATCATGGTGCCATTCATCCTTTTTTGACGGTTATTTAGTTATTTTAATCGTGATATTTTTGTCAATTCATGTTTCGTTCAATATTTATTGCAAATGATTAATAAGTAGCCAACTTGTTGCTCTCCAGGCTTATTTGTCATGAGATTTAATGTCCAGAAAAGGGTGTTTACAATTAGGCCTATAGCCATAAAAGTGTCATACTTATGTATTTATTCTCGAATGTCAATAATTACGACGAGGGTAAGTCGTAGTAGTGATGAGTGAGCACGTCGTCTCGATGCGTCTGATATAACTGTTGGCAGGTGAAGTTTTAGGAGCTCGGCTTTAAGTTCACCACTTCCGCCCAATAACGGAAGCTTGTTACTTCACGAACTTGCTTGGCAATTTAACGTATTGTTATGCTTATACCACATGAATGGTTCCTTGTGATTTTTCGAAAATAACAATAATTGTACTAATTTTAGACAGGATACTTTGAATTAAGGTTTGACATTAACAGAATCGCCATTCTTAGATGAAAAGTTATGAAATAAGTCTAGTGGAAGGAGGTCCCCAGGACCTGGGAATCACTCCAACTTCGTGGTCATAGCTTCATGTCACGATGCAGGAAAACTTCCAATCAATTAATCAATCGTGGTCATAAGTCTCTGTCTTTTTTGGCCTACTCTTGGGGGTGGATATGGTCAATGACCTATTTTGGGTCATGCGTCTATTGCCATATCAATAATCATCTGGAGGACAGGCCTCCCAGGAACTGAGACTAAGTGGATGTGACTACCCTTGGTTATGCATTTTCAGTGCAAATTGTTGGAAATTAGTAGCCTATAGCTCTTTTCAATTGTATCAGATTGTATTAATGATAAGGAATGTCTTGAGGTTAAGCATTCTCTCATATTTGGAAGTAAAGTTTTATGAAGAATTCCCTTTGATTTTTAGGGCGTTGACATTTTTACTGTTCGTAGTCTCCTGCTTGTTCACCTTGACTTCAATCTGTAGTCTCAGTGAGTACGTCACCATGTTACAGGCTCCGTTCAATAATTAAACCAGGCTATGTAGCCTGTGCAGTAGTTTACCATCGTTCTGAATGTAATGTTTAATCTTTCATCGTGGATTAAGTTTCTTGTAAGACGTTTTTCTAAACCTGTTTCTTTCAGGATTTTCATAGCTACGATGTCCGAATTAGGCCTATCAGAGATCTGACATAGGCAAGGTATGATACTAGTTTTAAATTTTACATCTCATAGACTTTAGCTAAAACTAGCATCGTACTAGTTGTTACGTTGGATACGGCTGAATTATATAGGCTGCCCGTGTGGTATCAAGACCACCGAGATAGAAGGCCTATTCGAAAGAAATGTAAACAAACCTTCGCCAAAATCTATCATTTTTGGTCTGCCAGTCATTAAGTTACTTATTTTCTCGTCTACACTAATTAGTGTACACCAAATAATACTTACTCGAAACACAAGTTATAAGATTAATTTAAAATGCTGAACCAAAACAATTTGTTTAGTTACAATACGGTGTCTACCAAAGAACAAACAGCAGTGCATAGGTTTACATCACTAAAAAACATGGTTCTTTCTACTATACATGAATGAAATAATTATCTTTTGCATAAAGTCTTTATTTAGTATTTAAATTTTCTAACTTTCTCTTTGGCTATAATAGTTATTTTCTTGAACAACAATTATTCAATGAAACGTTAGTAGAAACCCATATTGTTAATTTTTCTATGTTTTCCAGTACTATAACCTTCATTACATATTGAGCAGCTTATCTATTATTTACCCTTTGACATTTAAACGTTTAAATTCATGATTGTCGACCAAATGTAAAAAGAGTGATTTCTTCCAATAGTTAGTAATGCTTGAACGATATATTCATTGGATATTAGTAAAACTAAATGAACATTTTGTTTCTCAAAGGTGTAGGGAGATAAAGCTTTTAATGATAGTTTATATGAATGTTCATAGAGTAAACATCTATATCAAGCAGTTTTTCAAAGGGCTGAATGGTGCATAATGAATTTCGTTTTCCAAATTATTGATGTCAATGAGAACTGAGGTAACTTCATTGTTTTGTTTATAACTTTCTGGCCAAGCCAATTATTCCTGATATATTTTAAAAATTGACAGAAACATACACGAAAAAAGGGTATTTGTTGCTCTGAAATGGGTGAGGATACACTATAGACAGCTGTGGAATGCTGGGAAAATAGGACATTGCTTTCCCAATGATAGCATTATGATGATACAATGCAAAACACTGTTAAAATTATTTTTTGTAGGCCTATAATTACTTTCTTCAGTGTGCAGTGCGGAACAGCAGCTTTTATGCTTTAATTGGGAATTTGTGCAACTTACTTGAATTTAGACTTTACCTGTTCAACATAAAGTAAAATGAACCTGTTGCAGCTTCACTATAACCAAAGGCTGAACCAACAATATTTTTGCCTTTATAATGAAAATATGGTATTAAGTACGTGAGTTTCATCCACCATCAGTATCACTATTTTGTCATTGGGTAGTAATGATTTACATTTAATTACTCATTTTGTTATGATGCTGGGCAGACCTGTTTGAAAAAAACACTCTCATGATGGCACAGTAATTTTGAGGGGAACAACTATAGGTATAACAAAAACAATATTACCAGCTCTGATGAATAATCAAATTAACTAGAGCTAAAATTATTGTTAAAAATGAGATAACTAGTTTTATCAAATTATTGCCAAAAATGAAATTACTAGTTTTATAACAGCAATGCAATATATATTGCAGTGTTAGAAATACATTCAGGCAGTATCAGCTCTCTGGAGTTACTGAATATCTGCTTAATGATATTTGTATCATGAACCTCTGTAGGAATCTTGAGATCTCCTAAGTGACGTACTTCAGTGACATGAAAAATGCATGTGCTGTACAGTTAAGCTTAACTGTAGGTAGGGCATTGTGGCACAAGTATGGTATTTCATTAATCTGTACTGAAGTTTTACCTGTGGAAGAAGAAAGATGGTCTTTTAATATTTTTACGAGTATATATGAGCACTGAAACCTAGTAATGCAATGAGTATAGGTTAGGTTAGGTGGTGGAATTTTCTAAAGTAGGCTCCCGTTTTGAACCTGTAACCCTTAGAATACTATGCCAGTCTACTCTTATTCACATTAGCCCATCTAGGCCCAAAAGGTTTGTCCTATGCCTTTGACTATTGTCAATGGAAACTTGCCTATTTCCCCACCACTATACTGTACTTAAATTGTGATGAATCTAAACTTATATGTCTGTGCTAATGTAACTCTTGAGTACCTCGTCTAAAGGTTCTATCACACAGTTAGGTATCATGTTTGCAACCTTCTTACCTGACACAGGGCCCTTGTCCCAATTATTGCAATAATGCTCTTTACCACATAGGCTACAGCATGCTATAAATTTCTTCTGGGGTTGCTATGCACTTGCACTACGTAAGTTTAACCTTCTTAGGTTTACTTGTTTGACGTGTTTGCCCTTTCTTTGCTTGTTGGTAACTTTTTATGTGATGCTTGCCTTACCTGACGACTGCTACCATTATTAGTCTTGCCTATTATGACATTTAAATTGTTTTTTTCCAAAGCTTCATAAGTCCTGAACTGGGAGTTGTTTGACACAGGCGACACTGGGTGTTGTTGGACACAGGCTATACTGGGTATTGGTTGGCATAGGCTACACGGGGTGTTGTTTGGTATAGGCTACACTGGGAGTTCTTTGACATAGGCTAGCCTATACCTATTCGACTCTGTTAAGCATTGGTAGACATGAATTCTTACTAAAATTCAATGTAAGCTTAACTAGTATTTATTTATATTGCATCTGACCGTGTTGCTCACAACTTCTACCTAGAATGCAGACTGTATTTATATTGCAGTCAAAAGTCATCCAGAGAGAAAAGTCAAATAGGTAGGGTATTTCTTTTACAGAAGCAGTCCGCACGGACTGCAAGGACGTAACCGCGGATACGACATTCACTAGGGATTGGGGCAAGGCCATCTAGAGGAGAAGGCCAGGTCAATTGGGGGGTGAAGAGGTGTGACGCGACCTAGGTAGTGCTAAGTCAGTGGTGCTTTCCGCTTTGAATGAAGAGGTCGCGCTCTACTTCTTTCCAGTTTTCTGCTGTTATTTCGGAAAATTTTACTGTATATTAACCCGTAATATTCACCTGGAACTGCGCAATAATGCCGTTTATGTGCTGTGTACCAAACTGCAAAGGGAATTACCGAAATGGACCGAAAGTGAGTGTGTTTTCATTCCCAAATAGTGATGAAGAAAAAGCAAAGTGGCTGCAGGCAATCAAGAGAGCCCAGTATGTTCCTAACAAGAATAGTAGGGTAAGTACTATATTCCTTTTTGTAATATTTCCAAGTGCATTATATTTTCCAAGTGTATGTAGTTAAAATGTAACTTTATAAGTACATAGTGTCATTACGTTGTTCGAACGTTACTGGGAGTTTACTTCCTCATTCTTTCTTTGATTTCTTCCTCTCTCTCTCTCTCTCTCTCTCTCTCTCTCTCTCTCTCTCTCTCTCTCTCTGCTTTGTACATAGGTTAACATTGCTTTTAAACAATTTTCAGGTGTGTGAGCTACACTTCAGGTCTAACGATATTGAATCCGAGACATCCTTCTTCGATGGGACAACTGGGAAGAAGCTCACAGCAAAGTTGAAAATCCCAAGGCTGAAACATGGTGCAATCCCTTCCATACTTCCAAACTGTCCAGCTTACTTGTCTTCATCTACTACTTCAAGAGAGTCGCCTGGTGAAAGACAAAGGCGAAAAGAAGAGCAGGCACTACAGGCAACGGTGTTGCAAAGTAAAATTGAAGAAGAACACCAGCGAAGCTCAAGGCAATTTTTCAATGTCAGTGAACTAAAAAATAAGCTAGATTTTTTGGACACATCATACTGGAGTGTTGTAAGTAAGGATGAATCACTGATAATATGCAGAATAATCGAGTCCCCACACCCTTCCATAATCCGGTCAGTGACAATTAAAGAGAACTGTAATATTAATATGTTTATAAATGATGTTCAGTTGAAAATGCTTGGAAATCATAAAGTCCCTGTAGTTGTTAACGATACTTCGGATCTTGACCTCTTGTTGAGTAAATTACGAATGACTGACGTAAGGGAGCAGAAAACAGCAAAACCTTGTAACATTGTTACTATAATTCATTTGGTAATTTCACTACTATCAGTAATCAAAGAAGAGTCATTTCAGCATTTCAGTGCACTTCAGTTTGTTTGTGAGCAATTAAATTTAATGACAATGAACAGATGTGAATATTCTGCAGAACTGTTGGTATTTTCTTCATTGTTTTACAACAGTTCTCCAAAGGGTTACAGATTGTTAAGGGAAAAGAATTTTCTGATACTGCCAAGTTACTCCACAGTCAAAAGGATTTTCTTGTCAAAAACTTTCGGGCCTGATTCTGAACAAAAACCCTGTAATTTCCTAGTATATATTAAAAACAGATTTAAAACACTTGAGGCAGTTGATGCAAAGGTAACGCTAATGGTGGATGAAATTCACATAAAGCCATATTTTGATTACAAATGTGGAAATATTGTTGGGGCAGCATTTGATACTGTTGAAGCTGCAACAAGTGCATATGTCTTTATGATTAGCAGTGTCATGTCAAAATTTAGGGATGTTGTACACATCATTCCAGCAAAATGTATGAAAGCTGATGTTCTCCATACCATTTTGAAGAAAGTTATTGTTGGTTTGGAGGAGATAGGTTTCCAGGTTATATGTGTCATAACTGACAACAATGCCATTAATGGTAAGGCTTTATCACTGTTTGCCAAGCCACCAAAATTATCAATAGTATATCCACACCCAGTAGATAGTAGTAGACCACTCTTTTTCATGTTTGATTCTGTTCACTTACTCAAATGCATCAGAAATAACTGGCTAAATCAAAAAGATGTAGAGAAAACTATGAGGTATCCTGAATTTTCATCAGATGGAGTTTATTATGAAAATCACAAAACTCAGTTGGCTCCTTTTAAAACTTTGCAAAAACTGTACACCCATGAAGCAGAATATTTACTGAAACATTCATATAAGCTATCAGTAAAAGCACTCTCTCCATCAGTTTTGGAAAGGCAAAATGTAAAATTGGCCATGCAGATTTTTAATGAATATGTTGTGGAAGCACTTTTGAGTATTGGCAAGAAACATTTCTTAACATGCTATTCTACTGTTGCAGACTACATAAAGATTATTCACACATGGTGGACAATAATGAATGTGCATGCACCCAACAAGGGTGATAGAACAAAAAATATTTATTCTGCTCCATTAACCACTTCTACTGATGATGAAAAAATTAAATTCCTTAACAACTTTGGGAATTGGTTAGAAGCATGGGAAAAAATGGAGTCTATAGGTGGAAAACTCACACGTGAAACTTTCACAGCTCTAAAGCACACTACTCATGCCATTACAGAAATAACTAATTACTGTACATCAGAGCTAAATATGAGATATATACTTACTGCCAAATTTCAAACTGATAAATTAGAATCTAGATTTGGTCAATATAGGCAACTTTCAGGTGGTAATTACAACATTTCTATTAGACAGATATTTGAGTGTGAAAAAAAGATTCGAATAATGTCAGTGTTGGAGAGGAATTTGACAATTAATGACAAGAAAATTGTACTAAGGGATTTTCAAACTAATTGGGAAGGACTGGAAAATATATCGCATTCAGATGAGGTAGATCGGTTCGACATAACTTTAACAAAAGAAGATTTTGAAAAATGCAGCAATATCTTGCCAGTAATAGTTTATGTAGCAGGCTATTGTTGCTATGCAGTTTTCAAAAAAATGAACTGTGATTGTTGTAAGGGCATGCTAACTTGCAACACTGAAAATGATGTGCATGAAAATTACAAGTATATTGATGGTATCAGCAGAGGCTTCCTGATGTACCCAAATCCTGTAGTCACAAATATTGTTATGTACAGTTACATTGTTATTGACAAAATGGTCCAGAATGAGTCTTTTCACAAAATTGCTAATCAGAGAGTTGTGGGGAGTGTCTTGACGTACAACAAATTAGCTGATGATGAAGCACTACTTCCAATGGATTCATGTGATGCTGGTCATAATTCAGAAAAATTAGAGAAAATGATAATATGGTCAGCAACTAATGTCCTTCTAAACAACTACTGCTCAAAACAAAACAATATCCTCTCTGAAAATAAGCTTATGAACCAAGGGAAAAAGAGAAAACTGCAAACACTGACAGAGTCAAGAAATAAAAAAACAAATATGTCAAATGCGTCAGGTAAAGAAAATACACAGTAAGATCAGGTGTGTTGGTAATTGTGAAAAGAATTGTATGTTGGTTCATTTAAAATTGTTAGAAATTTTTACTATTTTTGTTAATGGATTTTCTTTTATAATAAAATCGTGTTAGAATGATTCTGGTTATTTACTATGCCCAAACTAGATCACAGTAAGTTTAGCTGTTTAAGAAAGGGATGATTACCCTAAGCAGCAAGGTGTCAGAAGAACGATTTTGTAGTAACAAAAATGATTTTAAAAAATCAGCTTCAAGAGGAGGGTAAACTGGAAAAAAAAAAGGTTGTAACGCATTAATTAAGCCATGGAAAAGAAACAGAGAGAGGTTGTAGATGGTCAGTTGTCCTGTTAGCCTGAGGGCTTCGACCAAGTCGACCTACTCCGCTGACGTCAACCCCCCACTGACCAGGCCTTCTCCTCTAGATGGCCTTGATTGGGGCCGCGGGCGTTCAATGTATTTGGCCGTGTTTAGTACTGGCCCCTGGGGGGTTACTACAGTCGTCGATTAAACATCACTTAAAATTCTTGTTCAGTAGGTAAAACTGCATAGAAAACCCGCAATTGCCATAGTCTAGGCCGTTGCGGAAAAGTACCCTAGATCTACCAAGTTTTATGTAACGGTTCATAAATAAAACAATGGAGCCACGAAAACACCTCATGTCCACGTGATGTAAGAGAAGTCAGATCGAGTGTCGGGAGTGAGTCGTCAGTCACTCGCCTCGGTGAGTCGGACCTCCAGGGTCGACTTCATGACGCCATGACATCACATCGAACAGGCCTTCTATCTCGCTGGTCTGGTGGTATCTGGTGACTCCCTAATTATATTAATAAGTAGGGTACTTATTAGCAACGCAGCGTAAGTTATTATACTAATATTAAGGGAGTTATTAAGTAAAGACCGTTCGAAGCAATTTTGGTGTTTAGAAATCTCATTCGAATAAACATCCGAGCAAGAAGCTCTCTCCTCTCTCTCTCTCTCTCTCTCTCTCTCTCTCTCTCTCTCTCTCAAGGTTTTAATACGTTCTGCCGCTTTCCTCAAGTTATTTAAAGCTGAAGTAGGCTTCCCACAAACAGAGGTGTAGCTTTAGTAGTGTCATTTCACTGCTAAATGTGGTATGGGAGGAAAAGTTAGCGATGTTGTATTCTTAGACGATGTTATTGTCATGCCGTTTTTTTTTTATCAGCAAACAAGGACAGTTCTCTGCAGGTTTAAATGATTCATTTGATGACAGTAGTACGTTTAATGTATATAACACTTGATGTTTCTGGAAACGTGTTAATGCTTTGCAGTCGTATACTTCGAATTTGTTTTGCTGTTGGGTGGCACTAAAGTTAACAGATCTTCCTGTGTGGTAGCAGCGAATGGGTGTAGGATTATATATATATATATATATATATATAGATATATATATAATATATATATATATATATATATATATATATGTGTAGAGAGAGAGAGAGAGGAAGGACACATAACGAAAAATATTTTGGAAAAGATAGTAATAAAAGTGAAATAGGGAGAGAGAGAGAGAGCGAGAGAAACAGAGAGACAGAGAGAGTTGAACACATCAAAAAATATTTTGGAAAAGATAGTAATAAAAGTGAAATAGAGAGAGAGAGAGGAAAGGACACTAACAAAAATATTTTGGAAAAGCTAGTAATAAAATTCAAATATGATGAGAGAGAGAGAGAGAGAGAGATAAGGGACACACAACAACAAAATATTTAGCAAAATCTAGTAATAAATGTCAAAGATGGTGATTTTCGAAACTTTCTGATATGGAAGTGTTTACACTTCTTGTATTCCTTCTTTGTTGACTTGAGTCAACATGGAGAGCACCTGTTGCCTGTACCAACAGAAATGGGAAGCTACCCAGAGATTTTTTTTTTTTTTGGGGGCGGGGTGCGTTGCGGGCGGGGGTGGGGGTTGGGGAGGGGGTGGGGGCTTCTTTTTGATGTTCACGCATAACCCAAACTTTAGTATATGTAACGTTGTCTTTTGTTAACAAATTCGTCAAAATCATGGATACTTTATTCTTTTTTTTTTAGGAACATTATAACCAAATTTGTCAAAATCATGGTGTTTTTTTTTTATAAATATTATTGATTTTGCTCGTCTTTGCTAACTTTATTATATTGTATTTCCCTTTACGTCCTCTTACTTATTCCTAATGAACACCTTAATATTCTTTGGAAGCTTAAAAGAATTTAAAGTCATTTGACCCCTTTGGTGGGTTTGTTCCATATGAATAGGTTTCGTCCTCAGAATAATAATAATAATAATAATAATAATAATAATAATAATAATAATAATAAACTGGAGGGAATGTTTCCCACGTGTGTTGGAAACACTTTCTTGAAGTAATTTCAAAGACGTCCATGATTGTAAAGTGAACTTATATCTTTATGTTCGTCAAGGAATAGCAGAAGTAGACACCATGCTGGGTCAGATCTCTCTCTCTCTCTCTCTCTCTCTCTCTCTCTCTCTCTCTCTCTCTCCAATTCTTAATCAAGTGAAAATGAAAGTCGAATGTAAATTCCACCCTCTGTTAAAGGTATGACTAAAAGAACCTCCCGTAAATTTGTGAATAATTTCATAGAACTTTTTCTGCTTCCTCTCATTTTGGAAAGTTTTTTTGAGGCAATATAAGTTTTGAACAAAAAATCTTAATTAACTCATACTCATTGTATCAGAGTGGGTTAGTTGTCGATCTGAACAGAAGTTTTGAATTTTATCAGCAGTTCGAAAAGTTAAAATTAAAAAGCAAATAAAAAAAAAACTAATGTCCATACGTTTTCAAACAAAAATTACACCATTCAATTTTGAAGAGAAAAAGGAAAAGGCGATGCACGGGAAATAAGTCCCATAGATGCTTACAAAATCTATAAAAAAAAAAAAACTTTCTAATAACTTTTTGAAAATTGGAACGAAAAGTGAAACCCGTTGTTGCATTTGGGGGAAACGCGAATTGAAATCACTCTAAATTAAAAATGAGGCTCTGGAATTGTAACTGCTGTCATGGAAAGTCTCGTATTTATCATAAATATTAAAGGAAGGAAATGTTGTAGAGAAACGTCGACAAAAACCGAAGGCGATAAAAAAAAATAAATAAATAAACTCGACCGATGGATTGTTTTTTGAATGTAGGAAAATATTTTTGGAATTTTTATACAAACTTTTGGATGAAAAGTATTTTCCATTTCTTAAAAAGATCGTGCACGTAAATGTTCGTATGAATACATCTTCAAAATAGATTTACATACCTGGTGCTTGTCAAGCTGACGTTTTACCTCTGAAGAAAATGGATAAAGGAAGCATGATTGCAGGTCTACATTTACCAGAAACATCTTTATTTTGATTATTTTTAGCCAGAGATACATTTGTTTTGGCAATTAATCTCTCCTCAGGCGATTTTATATTATTTCTAGTGCAGCTTTATTTTTTTTAATTTATTTTATTTGATTTTTTTTTTGCCAAATATAAAACATCTTTATTTTGCTTATTTTTAGCCTAGAGATACTTTGGTTTTCCCAATTAATTTCCCCTCAAGCTGCTAAAAAGTATATTCTCAAGTTTTTATAATATTATAGCGAAGCTTTGTTTTTTTTTTAATTTATTTTATTTTTATTTATTTTGCCAAATATAAAGCATCTTTATTTTAATTATTCTTAGCCTAGAGATACTTTTGTTTGCCAATTAACCTCTCCTTAGGCTGCTAAAATGTCTACTCTCAAGTTTTTATATTACAGGGTGTCCATAAAGTCCCAGTACCATTCTGGGCAATAAATACTTGTAATGGTATTGGGACTTTATGGACACCCTGTATTTGTTAGTGAAGCTTTGGAACTTTTTTTTTTTTTTTTTTTTTTTACCTTGCTGTGTTTTCTCAGGCTTTTAAAAAGTTTATTTTCAGCATCTCTTTTACCTTACTGTCCAACCTCTCCAACACCCCAGTGGATTTTGCCTGACAGCCCAAAAAATTCCTAAAAATCGAATAAATCTTCGCATAGTTTTGCATAGTTTTTCCTGCATTTTCATAGCTGTAACAGTTCATTCTTTTCTTTTTCATCATACGGATGTTGTCCATAAAGTCCCAGTACCATTACAAGTATCTATTGCTCAGAAACCATATAACACAAAGTAATGCAGTTTTTTTGTAGAATGTTCTACATTTCTCAAGTCTACATTCAGAGCATCTCATTCTACAAAAAAACTGCATTAATGTATGTTATACGGTTTCTGAGCAATAAATGCTTGTAATGGTACTGGGACTTTATGGACACCCTTGTATTTTCAGGCTTTTTATTCCCGTTGGCATCTTGCTTCCCGATTCAATTTCCTTCCTCGCTTTGATGTTTTTCCGGTTTCTGTCCTCAAGGGTATTTATATTTCCTTTTCTAACATTTATTTTCGTCCCGTTGTCTTTCGTTCGCTCAAAGACGTTGTCAGTCATTGTAAAAGCTATTGTTTTCGATCTCTTATCGCTATCGGTATCATGTAAGTTTTTAATATCTGTGATTTTATCTCGTGCGGTCATTTTCTTTAAATACTTCCATCTTCTTTTGCAATGAATGTAAACAGAATTTATGGAACATTTTTCGAATTGTTAGGCTACTTCTCTGTCTTGATGAAAATTGAAACAGGAAATTCAGATAAAAAAAAAATTAACCAAAAACATGAACTGAACACAAATAGATTAGGCCACTTCTGTCACACATATAACTCTTTGGAACAGAAACTGAGAGCCAATGTAGCGATGCTGTAGCGACATTTGTAGTTAAATTGGTGCTAGACTATAGTTGTAATAGGATGCCTCCAACGCATCTACTGTAGATCTACCGTCAAATTACAGGCAATAGGATGACCGGTCTCTTACTCTTTCTCTTTATTTTCGAATTGCTGGTAAATTAGACCTTGGTGTGTAGTTCCTGTTTGGAATATCTTGAAGCCCATCTTAGCAAGGTGCAGTCAGCCTGGCTCACGTTTGCAAGGTTCGTGGGTCACCCGTTGCCTATTACCTTCACGTAGCCACACAGGTGTAACTAGGTATTAATTAGGGTCTACGAAGAGGTGTGGGGCTAGCAACTGCATCCCTAAAGGCATTGAGGAACCGGATTGCTTTACCGTTATGGTTCCGTAATGGGAGAATTATGTGTTAAGATTTTGCATGATTGATTATATGTTAGAGATTTAAGTAAATAATGTCATCTTGTAGTTTTCCCCACTAAATAATCTCATCTAACTTTTTTCTATACATGGTCATCTTGCAGTTTTTTCCACAAAATAATATCATTTTACATTTTTTTTCCTTTAAATAATGACATTTTGCAATTTTTCCCACTAAATAATGCCATCTTGCAGTTTTTCCCAATAAGTATGTTATATTTATTTTTTTACAAGATACCATGCAGTTTTTTCCACTAAATAATATTTATTGCAGTTTTTCCCTACTAGATAATGTCATCGTGCAGTTTTTCCCATTAGATAATGTCATCTTGCAGTTTCTTTCACAATATGTCGTTTTTCAGTGTCAATTCTTCTATTTTTTTCTTTTTTTAAGAATATTTTCCCATAAGACTTAAGATATAAAACAAGAATGAAACAGGTAACATACTGCGAAACCCTCCTCCTCATCATTGCAACACTAAGGTTCCTGCAGGGAAATCGCTTGCAACTGAAGCATTATGAGGGATAACAATTGCATGCAATCCCCCAGCATTGCAATTCTCCCTCTAACGCAGTGGAAATTAGACTGGGAAGTTGCTTTGGACACGGAATGAGAATAATGTTTCTCCGGTACCACATTATCTTCATGATATTAACAGTCTCTTGTTTATGCTTTTACCGTCATCCCCGACGGGCTTGTGTTAAACGCAGAATATATGAGAATAAAGACAAAGTGTTAACGTACTGTCATAGCTTCTTTTAATATCAGGAGCATCAACATCGTAGCATTTCAAGTAAATGAAGATACAGCAGCAGCAGAAGAAGAAGAAGAAGAAGAAGAAGAAGAGAGAGAGAGAGAGAGAGAGAGAGAGAGAGAGAGAGAGAAGAGAAGAGACGAGAGAGAGAAGAGAAGAGAGAGAGGATGAGAGAGAGAGAGAGAGAGAGAGAGATAATAGCAAGCTCTGCTCTTGACTTCTTGAGTTTAGAAACAGCTGCATTTGAAGGCGACAGTGGTGTAAGACCAAATAGGGTTTTATTCAGTGATAAGTGGCTGTCATTTTCCCTTGTTTGGCAATAGTAAGTCGCAACATGAAGTGGCAAAACGTCTAAGGGAGTTTGTCAACCTTTATTACCACCAGTGTCCTTCGGGAAGTCATTCTTTTGTCAGGCTCTGTTTTGTAGTACTTAGGTCAGTTGAAATACCCGTGGATAGATCATTTGTTTATGCTGAAATAACCAGCAAGTTAAGAAGCCTCCTGGTATCCAGCAAACAAACGAGAAAACATAATGATTAGAATGAACTGTGTTGAGGAGACGCTGCTTGAATCATAGCGCCAGAAAGGAATAAAACCGCAAGGGAAATTAAGCTTTAGTGCAAGTGGGAATAACGTTCACCCTGAACAGAGTCACACGTCCCGGGTAACCGAGATTGTATGTGCCTAGTACTAAGCTCGATAACGCAGCAAGTTATATAACGAATTCGCATTAAGGTTTCGAAATCGTGAACGTAATTAAGGACGGGGAAGGACTTGAATGAAGCAATAATGTCAGGAAATCAGAGCCTCGAGATTAGCGGGCCTAATTAACGGGTCGCAACGTTATGAGGCAAGTATCGCGGATGCAGGTTTACGATAATGAACGGGAATCGGGGTCTCTCTCTCTCTCTCTCTCTCTCTCTATGAGCAGAAAGTACGAAATAACTAGCCAATAGCCTCTGAACAAAATTGCAATTCCGCTTTTCAAGTGAAAAAATTGTAAATATAATAATAATAATAATAATAAATAATAATAATAATATAATAATAATAATAACAATAATAATAATAATATTTGGAGAGAATATATTTTAATCTCATCTCTCTCTCGTGCTATCGAAGACGTAAAGAGAGAGACACAGAGAGAGAGAGAGAGAGAGAGAGAGAGAGAGAGAGAGAGAGAGAGAGAGAGAGGGCGGGGGTGGGGTGGGGGGTGGCTACCATGTATACATTTAGACTCATTTCACGAGGCAATATGTTAAATAATGCCTCATGTATATAGTAGTATATTAGGGTTGGCATACATGCATCTCATAATGCTGGAAGTTTACCAGTTGTGTGTGCGTGTTTGTGTACTATGTGTGTGCGCGTATGTGTGTGTTTATGACTGTGCTCTTGCGCGCGCGGCGCACAGACACCATCACTTCATCTACCGGTGTTCCTGTAGGCTCATCTGCATAAAAAGCACATTGATTAATCCCTTCATGAATACATATTGGTATTGTCTCGTATAAATTCCCCATATCGGCCGTACTTCGGTGATTACTTTTGGCTCGGGAGATTATTGGGGCAAAAAGTAATTGCTACTTTCGTCTGTTCCGTATACTTTTTTTTTATAATCTTTTTTTTAATAGGTCCCCACCGATGGTGTTATCGTTCTAAAGTGAATATTACAAGAAGTTAGATCATACATAGATACACACACACAAATATATATAATACGAGAGGATCGTATTACAGGTTCTTAAGAGAATAAAAAACTGACATTATTGATGATAAAAGCCTACCAAAAGCTGTATGTAACCGGTTCTTCCTTCAGTATTTTCTATGGGCTACCAAAAATTCATAAAGATGGAATTCCTATAAGACCTATTATGGCAGCGTATAATAGCCCTTCTTTTTCTTTTGTTTCGAAATATCTCGGTTTGTCTCCTTAACGAGTTTACTTCAAGTCATTTTATTTTAAAGAATGGTTATGAATTTCAAAACCAAATCATTAGTCAGGATGGTGACATGTATATGCCAAGCTTTGATGTTGAGTCTCTATTTACGAATGTTCCCTTAACGAGACTGTAGAGATTATTTTAAACAAGGTTTTCCAGATGGCAATTTTACATTTCATGGTTTTACTATGGGGGGGGGGGGGATCTCTTTTTTAAACAACTTCTTGAACTTGCTGCGCAAGATTCTATGTTTATTTTTAATCAAAAAATTTTACTCTCAGGTAGATTGTGTTGCTATGGGTTCTCCATTACGACCTTTTTGCAAATTTTGTTATGTCTTTTTTTTTTTTTAGAACAAAATTTTTTAGAATGTTGTCCGTCGTCTTTAAACCATTGTTTTACAGAAGGTATGCTGACGATACCTTTGTTCTTTTTAAGTATCAGTGGCAGGCCACCCAGTTTTTAAATTTTCTTAATCAGCAACACCGTAACATTAATTTTATTATCTGGAACTGGAGAAAGATAATTGTTTACCGTTTTTAGATGTTTTAATCAAGAGAGTTAATTCTGTTTTTACTACTGCCGTTTACAGAAAGAAAACTTATACAGGCCTTGCAAATAATTTCTACAGTGCTTGCCAAACCAGTTTTAAATTGAATACCATCTATACTTTAGTATATAGGGCTCTTAGATACTCGTCCAGTTGGGCCATATTTCATAAGGAGATTGAATTTTTAACTACTTTCTTTCAACAAAATTCATTTCCCAAGGATCTAGTTTTTAGAATCGTCAACAAACTTTTAACTAATTATTTTCATCCTACCACACCGGTTTTTAATGTTCCGAAAAAACTTATGTATGCTTCAATCCCTTATATTTTTAACTCCAATTTCACATAAACTGAAACAAATTATTGAAACTGAAATACCGTGCATTAATTTAAGATTGAAATCAAATAATCCCAGTAAAATTGGCTCCTTGTTTGGCTTCAAGAACCATCTGCAGCCCCTTCATGAGATCCAATGTGGTCTATAAGTTTACATGCCCAGGATGTCCTGGTACTTATATTGGATCAACGAAAAGGTACGGGGCAAAGATTGAGCAGACCAGAACATTCAAATATAAAAAATCATGCTATCAATTGTAAAATTGAGGTCAAGAAGCAGCACTTTACCATATTAGGGTATTCTAAGGATGCAGATTATCTGACTACCTTAGAGTCATTATATATTAAAAGAATCGTTCAATCGTTAAACGGTGGCTGCTCCTCTGCCCAACTATATCTGGCATAGTCGTCTTTGGAGGTTTGTGTTCCTTCCTTGGTCATTCTATCTTCTTCCTTTGTACCTGAAGGTTGGTGTAACAGCAGTTGTTTTTACTTTGCTTCTTTTTTTAGTCTTTTAATGTTTTTAATTGGCATTTTAAGAATCCTGTGTATTTTTAGCATTTTTAATGTTATTATTTTGTCATTTTTCAGACTGATAAAGCACATAGTCATGTGCGAAACGTTTTCTTAATGAATAAATCTTCTTTTAAAACATCCATGTGTCTTCGGCATTCCTGAATTGTTATTATATATATATATATATATATATATATATATATATATATATATATATATATATATATATATATATATATATATATATATATATATATATATATATATATATATATATATATATATATATATATATATATATATATATATATATATATATATATATATATATATATATATATATATATATATATATATATATATATATATATATATATATATATATATATATATATATATATATATATATATATATATATATATATATATATATATATATATATATATATATATATATATATATATATATATATATATATATATATATATATATATATATATATATATATATATATATATATATATATATATATATATATATATATATATATATATATATATATATATATATATATATATATATATATATATATATATATATATATATATATATATATATATATATATATATATATATATATATATATATATATATATATATATATATATATATATATATATATATATATATATATATATATATATATATATATATATTATATATATATATATATATATATATATATATATATATATATATATATATATATATATATATATATATATATATATATATATATATATATATATATATATATATATATATATATATATATATATATATATATATATATATATATATATATATATATATATATATATATATATATGTATGTATGTATGTAGAAGTAGGCCTTCACTTGCATAGTATTCCTGCAAGATCAATTACCTGCAGAGATTACTACAGTGTTAAAAAAAATTGGCAAAATCCATGACGAAGAAGACCTCGTAGACCAACGGTAAGAAAAAAAGAAAGGATAAAGTGTTTCGTTCGATCACGGAATGACAAAAGTTTTGATGAAACCAACTGTACCCCCGCCCACGTACGCCAGGAAGAGTGGCAACACAGCGTGCTCGGGAAGGTTCCGGTGAACCCTGTTTTACGGAACAGATGTGAAACCTTGATAATGATGCTCTTCTTCATCTTGGAATTTTACACGAACGAGAACTGGAGCTCTCTTGGAAAGTTTTTAGTGGTTTCGTGAAGATAACAAAAGGAATTTGGCATTGATTAGCAAGATATGTATAAATTATATAATCTTGTATCATTCTCGAGCCATCAAATTGTTTATTAAAACTCCACGTTAGCTGATAAATCAAGTCTTCAAGAATCCAATAGACCTAGTAAAAGGATATTGAGAATAACATTGGTCTAGCGATAGACCAGGAGGGCCAATAGCCATGGCGATAGACCTGGAGGACTAGAGATCATGAAGATAGACAGAGAGGGCCAAGAGCCATGGAGATAGACCAGGAGGACTAAGAGCCATGAGGATAGACCAAGAGGGACAAGAGCCATGGTGATAGACCAGGAGGACTAAGAGCCATGAGGATAGACCAAGAGGGACAAGAGCCATGGTGATAGACCAGTAGGACCAAGAACCATAGGGATAGACCAGGTGGACTAGGGGTTATGGAGATAGACCAGGATGGCCAAGAGCCATGGGATAGACCAAAGGGCCAAGAATGATGGATATAGACCAAGATGGCCAAGAGCCATGGAGATAGACCGGTAGCCCCAGGAGTCATAAGAGATAGACTGATTGGTTGCAGGACCCATCTGAATCTAATTAACTATATTTGTAGGACAGACCTGAACGTATTATAACGCTCGTATGGCAGATCTGAACATTGTAGGGGCTAGTCTGTATATAGGATAGTAGACACCAATGGAGAATGACATCTGTAATGGTTAAAAGAATCGTTTAGTATTTCCTTTTGTCGTATGACAGTTTGCAATTCTGCACCGACGTGTTTTGTATTCCCATTCATTTATGCATTCGCCAGGAACCGAATGTAAACACTTTTGGCTGAATCCGTTGTTTGCATAAACAAGTGTTGAATGCATTGATTCCAAGTGTGTCATCGTTAACACGAATGTAATTCATGCGATATGACCTTTATTAATCGAACATTCGCATCTCTCTCGCTATATAGCTTCAGCGAGAGCGTCGATGCAGCTCATAATCACAATGGCCACTCTGAGACGATATTGCACAGCCCGTTTGGTTGCTTGGGTTTGATTGGATGCCTCTCTCTGGCTTCGCGGGCGCCGACTGTGGAGGCATTTGAAAGGCCTTGTGTCCTTTGGCGAGACAATTGGTGCCCTCCTTCAACCAGGGGGGAAATTTAGGCTTGATATTCTCCTGTTGTGTAGATGCCAAAGAATGCTGTATATCATTCTACATTTTTTTAAAAGTGTTTTTCCGCAGTAGTAGGTTTTTATTTGTGCCTCAGTACTACGGTCAAAGGTTGACTAATGAATTCTATTTTAAAGCTACAGTGTTTTTTTGTGAATTGTTTTTCTGCAGAATTAGGTTTTTTATATTTAAATCTGGTGATCGTAAAGCAAGTTC
>NC_061098.1:30669189-30746689 GCF_015104395.2 Macrobrachium nipponense | reverse complement strand
ATCAATTCTTCCATATTTTAAACTTAGATTCATTTTTGGGGGTTGAAACAAACAGCCACACATTATATATATATATGTATATATATATATATATATATATATATATATATATATATATATACTATATATATATATATATATATATATATATATATATATATATATATATATATATAATATATATATATAATTATATATATATATATATATATATATATATATATATATATATATATATATATATACTATATATATATATATAGTATGGTATGTATGTATGTATGTATATAATGCATAATACATGCATATATATATATATATATATATATATATATATATATATATATATATATATATATATATATATATATATATATATTAATTTTACACATTTTCACTAATACGTGTACATACGCATATTCCACAACACGGGGTCACGCGCAAAAAAAAACGCAAAAAAGCTGTATTGAATGAAATACCACGCCCTCCACCCCAACCCCCACCTGAAAAGATGGCGCAGATTGGAGCGACCCCTGATTATCTCTTTATCTTTTCACCGAAGTCTCACTGTTCTCCGGATATTATTTACAATAAAGTAGAACCTCTTCTTTCCTCTCTTCTTATCTTCATCTCCCTGGCTAGCCTTATCTTTTCCACCAACTATTTCCTTCCACTGTTATTTAGAGATGTCGTGGATATATCTTCGAGTTTTGTTTTAGTAACTTTTTTATTTTAAGAGTATTGTGTGATCATATTCGTATATTGTGGATATTTTGCAGGTAATAGGAATCCTTATTCTCTCAAATTATAATTGCGTATTATTCGTTTTATCAGGAGTAAGCCAACAAACTAATTTGTTTGTTGTTTGGGGGGAAGGTGTTAGGGAAGGTCTATGGAAAAGCCTAAAAATGTCAGAACAAAAAGGTGTTTCACGCTGAGGTAAAAATACGGGAATTTTAGGAGGATATATGTGATTATTTATTAGAACGAAATTGTCAAAAAATAAAAATAAATAAATAAATAAATAACGTGCATCTTAAACAGGACAAAACAATTGTTTCTAATAAAATACAGAGTATTTATTTTAATCTTCGTTAGTGAAACAAGGCGCTATTTGACCGTAGATTTTAGCATGAGCCCTGAGTAAGCTGGAGGCCTGATCACGCCTTGTTGAGATACAATATCCAATTCTTACTATTTACTGACTGTTTGTTTTATTACTTTGAATAACATAAAATTTAGAAGTATCTGTATAATTTATGAGTGAAAATACTTTAATAATAATGAAACTTTTGAGAATTATGTAAAATTTAACTTTTTCAATGCAAATATAATGATATAATAAATAAAATGATATTTTTTACACAAATTGTAGCACAAGAAAAAAGAATATTATGAATACTTGAATACTATAGTAGTTCCTAACAGTGATTCATGATAAAAAAATATATATATATAAAGAAGTCTTGATAAAGATAACGAGTCTAGCAGAATAAAAAAATTAATTATATTTTTATATAGGTGTATTAAAAAAAAAAAAAAAGAATATTACGAATACTTGAGTTACTATATTTAGTTCTAACAGTGATTCTAAAAAAAAAATAAAAATAAGAAGTTTCGCATAATACAGGTTTCTCTCGCCAGGGGGAACTAATGGCTGCCACTCCGCTGACGCTCATGACAATGTCGTCCCATCCCAGGCGTTTTTTTTTTTTTTTTTTTTTATTCTTTTTTTGTGTGTTTCGAGAACAATAGGGGGAAATCAGGACAGGATACCGAGGTCGCGTTTCCTTCTCCTCCTCCTCTCGACTTTAATCTTTCCCTCCTCCTCCTCCTCCTCACTCCCCCTCCTCCTCCAAATACGCCTCGAAGCATCTGTATCTCGGCTCGAAATCAGCAGCAAAATATGAATGGTAGATGGAGTTGTGTTTTCTCTCATTTGTCGAAAGTTCCAGCACCGTCCGTCTACCTTCCTTCCACTCATTCAAGGTCCTCATCTTTTTTTAATCTTTTCTTTCTTAGTTATCATTACGTCTTTCCTTCTTCTTCGTCTCTTCTCCTCCTCTCTACTCCGAAACCTCGGGTTCCTCATCCTGCTGGGAGGAAGATTTCGTGTTTTGAATATTTTTTGTTTTCCAAAATACAAAAAAAAAAAAAAAAAAAAATCAATTTCAGCAGTTTGCACAGTCAACAATCTATTCAGTTGGCTGAACCAAAACCCCCACTCACTCTTTTTTAACAAAAACCCTTTTTTGTGTATTTGAAAAAATAGCCTCATACATTATTGTGGCTTTTGACTCAATATTTTCCTGTCACAGTAGAAGTGAAGCACCATCGATTAAATGTTTGTTTGTGAGTGGTTTAACTTTCCCCTTCGTGATACATTTCTGCTTTATGCGTCGTAGGCCTATTAGATTTCGGAACTGTTTATTTAAGCATTTGATTGCGTTCTAACCTAATGTAGGCCTAGACCTATCAGCATGGTGTTCCAAAAGATAGTGTTCTGGTACTTTGGAACTTTTTTTTGTACTTTAGAATTTTTTTTAGTACTGTAGAATTTTTCTAGTACTTCAGAATTGTTTTTTTAGTACTTCAGAATTTTTTTAATACTTTAAAATTTTTTTTTCAGTACTTTTGATTTTTTTTTTTTTCTTTTTTTTAGTAAGTTTTCTGAGGAGTAAAAGTTTGTCAGGCATAAAAAGAAAAAAAGAACCCCACCTTCTTTGAAATAAACCAGAATTTTGTTAGTGAAATAAAGAACATCAGATCTTAAACAAAAAGACGATTTCCTGAGAAATAAATTCTAAAAAAAACTGCAAGTTTAATTATTGCAGTGCCACGTACAGGAACGGGTTGAAAGGAAACTCACGGACTTCGTAGATAGCGAGCAACAGAGACTGTATAATTCGGACCTGACCTTTGGTGCCCAAACGTAAATTAAGGTATGTTTAATTCCAGAGTCTTCAGGTTTCTTGTGTTATTTGTCACTGGTGCGGGTTTTCTTCCCCCGCCCCGAATTTCTATTTGGGTGTTTGTGAGGTTTTGTGTGTGATTCGGCAACAAACATTGGAACATGGGTAAGGCTGAATGAGTCGGGGAATATTGGTGTTCGGGCGTATTTAATTCGGGTGCATCTTTAATCACAATTACCGAACAAAATAGTCTTGGAAGCTATTATGCTTGCAGGTTTATAGAGAAATGATGTGAGCACTTAAAAATTATACAGATGCATACATTCATGCATACATACATGTATAGGAAAATAATATATCAAAAGACAAAATAGTTGATATAAGGATTATACACTGCAAAATAAAATATTAAAACTGTCCGAATTCAGTAATCAATTACGACATTCCTCAAACATGATTAAAAATTATTATAATGAGTGCATACACGATAAAAATGATTATAGGAGTGCATACACGATAAAAATTATTATATTGAATGCAAACACGATAAAAAATATTATGCATAATGACTGCATATTCATGATCAAAATTATTATAATGACTTCATATTCATGCTAAAAATGTTATTTATAATGACTGCATGCACGATAAACATAATCATAATGACTGCATATTCATGATAAAAATTTCTATAATGACCGCCTAGTAATCATAAAACCTTTGTGATTTAATGCAGTATAAACTTATAAACCATTTACAATAACGGCTTCTATACTGACGCAGTCATTAGCTGTTGAACCTTCCATGTTAAATAGTAACTTTAGTTTATTGCAAAGTTTATTGTACATATATAAACATCAGTAATTCCATAGCTACAATTGTTATCATTGCTAAAAGGAGTAACAAGGGTTACAGCTTACCGTTTCTAGTAAATGCATTTATTCATCGCCATTCGTAATACGAATGTAATTATTACGGTCTGTAACGACGTATAAAACTGCCTTTATGACCAGCAATTGCCGTTATCCATTTTTTTTTCCTTAATTTTAACGTATCATATCGCTACGCATTATTTTATAGCAATTCAAGGCGTTAATCTCTTTAAAGAGGAAGAGGGGATGTATTCTTTGTTATTGCTGTATCAGTTTTTTGATGTTTATATTACCTCAGTCATGTTCTGTATTGATGATATGCGATTTCATTTTTTTTTTTTAGTATAATTTTTGACACTTTCTTTATGGGATTTTTGAAATGTGTGGTTACCAAATGCGGCTTGAATATACAACATAAGCTTGTGTAAAATAAAAATTTTAATTCCCTGTGGCGTTGAATTTCACATTATCCAGTATTGTTCTATTTTTATATAATAAAAGAAGTATCGCCCGGAATCATGCTAATCACAAGCTGTTAACTCAGATCCCTCTAATTGCCGGGTTGTACGATAAAAGGTAGTTAAATAAAAAGCCTCCCGGTTTATCCCCAATTATTATTATCATTATTTTTTTTTTTTTTTTTTTTTTTTTTTTTTGTGCTCTATCACGTCTCCAATTCGACTGGGTGATATTTATAGTGTGGGGTTCCGGGTTGCATCCTCCCTCCTTAGGATTCCATCACTTTTCTTACTATTTTTTTTTTTGTGCGCTGTTTCTAGATGACACTCTTCTGCATGAGTCCTGGAGCTACTTAAGCCTCTAATTTTCCAGATTCCTTTTCGGGATCTTGGGATCGTACCGAGTGTTCCTATGATTATGGGTACGATTTCCACTGGCATATCCCATATCTTCTATTTTCTATTTCAGGTCTTGATACTTATCCATTTTTCCCTCTCTTTTCTCTTTTCTTATTATTATTATTTTATTATTATTTTATTATTTATTATTATTATTATTTTATTATTATTCTTTATTATTTATGTATTTATATTATTATTTATTATTATTTTATTTATTATTATTTTTATTATTATTTTTATTATTATTTTATTATTATTTATTATTATTAATTTATTATTATTTATTATTATTATTATTATTTTATTATTATTATTATTTATTATTATTATTATTATTATTTATTATTTTTTTATTTTTATTATTATTATTTTTATTTTATTATTTATTATTATTATTATTTATTTATTATTATTATTATTTATTATTATTTTATTATTTATTATTATTATATTTTTTATTTTATTTATTTATTATTATTATTATTATTATTTTATTTATTATTATTATTATGTATTATTATTATTTTATTAATTATTCTTATTATTATTATTATTATTATTATTTATTATTATTATTTTATTATTATTATTATTATTATTATTTATTATTATTTTTATTATTATTATTATTATTATTTTTTTATTTATTATTTTTTTTATTATTATTATTATTTTTATTTTTTATTATTTTATTATTATTATTATTATTATATATTAATATTATTATTTAATATTATTTTAATAATATTATTAATAATATTATTATATATTATTAATAATATTATTAATATATTATTTAATTAATAATATTATAATAGTATTATAATATTAATAATAATAATAATAAATAATAATAAATAATAATAATAATAATAATAATAATAATAATAATATAATAATAATAATATAATAATAATAATAATTAATAATAATATAATAAAATATAGTAAATAATAATAATAATAATAATAATAATAATAATAAATAATAATATAATAATAATAATAATAATAATATAATAATAATAATATAATAATAATAATATATAATAATAATAATAATAATAATAATAATAATAATAATAATAAAATAATAAGTAATAAATCTAATAATAATAATAATAATAATAATAATAATAATAATAATAATAATAATATATTATATATTATTATTATTATTATTATTATTATTATTTATTATTATTATTATTGATTATTTATTATTATTGTTGTTGTTGTTAAGAAAATTCACAATCGAGTGAAAATAGTTTTTTGTCATAAAAAAAATAAGCCGCATTTCCGATTTAGTTTTCACGAATCTGACTCTTGCCTTCGCGACCCATCTTTCTAACAAACAGCAGTTAATATTCTGTAATATAAAAATACAATCTTTTACCTTTCTACTCTCTAACAAACAGCATTTTAATTATACTGCAATATAAAATTCAGTCTTAAAAAAAAACACTTCTGAAATGTCTCTTCTAAAACATATTACGTATTTTGTAGATCAAAAAGGCGGAATTCGGCTTCTATAAGAACACCAGTATTTTTTTTTTATTTTTTTTTTTTTATTTTTTTTTTTTTTGTATTATATTTGGGAAATCTTTGGTGGTTCCAGTCACCAGCTGGGCGGTTTCCACACAACATCCCCTGGGAAGGGAGGGGCGATGAGATTTTTCCCTTTTATAAATTATTGGCGAGGTTTTTTTTCGGCTGCACATCATTCCCAATTCATATTTGGAATTGTACTTCGCCCAACACTTTTTTATGCAATTAGCACATTTTTCTTTTTATATTATTATTATATCGTATCTCCGTTTTCTGTAAATTTGGAATAAATTTTTTTTACATCTTTTTTATATAGTACTACATCTTTTTTTTATATTTTCTACATCTGTTTTTATTTATATCTTCTCTTTTTTTCTGTAGAATTTGAAGTAATTTTTTTTCAGGTTTTTTATAAAGAACGTCTTTTTTAATTATATTTTTCTACATCTTTTTTATTATATCTTCTCCAGTTTATGTAGAATTGGAAGTTTTTTTGTTTTTTTTACATTTTTTTTTAAAATACTACATCGTTTTTTTTATATATTTCCTCCATTTTCTATATTTAAATTATTGTTGGTTTTTATACGCAAAGGGATAGAATAATATTATTGGGCATATTAATTAGTAGTATAACATTTTTCGCAGAAAGCATTTTAATTTTAAAAGTGTGTTACGATCTGCTTCTAAATACTCTTAAGTTATTAGTAGGGAAACGTAAATATTTTGCATACCCAAGGCAATTATTCAAACACCGTTAAAAATTATATAATTATTATTTATTTACCCCTCATTAATTTAACATTAACCACCAAACCCCCATAAATATTTACAGTAGAGAAATCACGGGATGTAATAAACTGAGTATTAAACAAACTCTTTCAACAAAGAAAAAATCACAATATGGGTCAATAAACTCGTTTATAAGCGAAGAAAAATACTAGAATAACTCGTACTCAACTTAATCAGAGTAAAACACTTCAGATGGCTAAGTCACGTACATAAAAAGAACAATATAAGAGAATCAATACTTTACCCATATTATAATATGACTTTGCACTCTTTCGTAATATTAGTTAGTATATTCCACTTTTATTGTCTACATTCCAGGAGACACACTGATACGTACGAAACTAAGTAGCCAGTAAATACTTTTGAAAGGATCAAAACAACAGATTTTACACTTTATAGAAAATCAAGGAGGATAAATAACAAAAACATCACACTTCCTGATCCAACCTACACCGCCATCTATTGGTTGATCATCGCATCTCAAGCAAAAACAAATACAAATAAATAAAGTTGTACCTCCTCCCTCCTTAAATCATCATTATAACCAATGAGGATAAACAAAAATTACAATTCATAATATACAACAAGACAAATATTTAACATTTTACATACAGGGGATGCCTGGATAAAAAATCTGCACGTAAATTAGCCTTTCCCTTGATGTGACTCACAGTAGATCATAATCTTGTAAAGATAACCACCACTCGTCAGTCTCTTATTCTTAGTCTTCATTTCTCTGCAAGAAACGTAAGTGGTTGATGATCGTATCACTTCAATAGTGTATGGGGACGAATGAAGGATAAGTATCAAACAAACTTCTCAAAGCCAAAAGTAAACTAAGAGCTTCCTTTTCTATCGTATAGTAGTTACGCTGATGGGTGTAAACTTTTGCGAGCTGTACATCACTGGATGTAATCAGATCTTGCTTCTCTGCAGAAAGAACTGCTCCTGCTCCAATCTCACTGGCATCACTTCAAGGATAAACGGACTTTTCCAAAATCAGGAGATTTGAGAATTGTTGGGCTTGAGACTAACAAAAAAGTCTTAGCTTTGTCGAATGCCTCCTGCACTCTGAAGTCCACTGGAACTTTTTCTTGCTGCTTGTCAGATCAGTCAATGGAAAAAAAAAGTTCCGAGAAATTTCTTGCAGAATCTTCTGTAGTACCCCCCCATCCCCAGGAAGCGTTGAACTTCCTTCCGACAGGTAGGTTCCTTCACTGTTAAGATGGCGTTCACTTGGCATTAACGGTGCGACTTCTCCACTCCCACAACGTATCAGAATACTGGAATTCGGGCATAACCAAAGTCACTCTTCGCAAAATCAGGGTAAGGTTTGCAGCTTTCAACCGAGCAAATACCTTCCTTAACGTCTCTAAGAAGTGCTATCCCAAGTATCTGTAAAAACAATAATGTCATCCAAGTATACTGCAACTTTATGGTAAATCCTTCAAAACATCATTCATGAGGCCTTTGAAATATAGCTGTATCATTCTTTAATCCAAAGGTAACACTTTGTATTGAAAAAGTCCACTTGGGGTTACAAACAAACCAGTTATGGGTTTTTGAGGATTCGACAAATGGGTAGTTGAATAGTAACCTTTAAGAAGATCTATTCGAGATATAAATTTCGATGAGCTTACCATTGTCATAAAGATCGTCAATTCTTGGTAACGGATAGCAATCAGGAAAACAGTAGTTTGGTTTACCTGACGATAATCTGTGCATAACCGATATGTACCGTCTGATTTTTTTTTCCTACTAGTACACATGGAGAGGACCATGGACTATGGCTGGCTTTTCTGGCCAAACCATGTTCTGCAGAAATCTACCTCTTTTTTTCATGATGGACTTCTTATATGGAGATACTCGGTACGGAGCGCTCTTAACTGGACTGAGTCGACCTTAAGCTGTATCTCAACTTCCACAAGACTAGTTTTGTGTTGGAATGTCTCCACAAATCGCTGGGAAAGATTCCAACAACCTTTTCTATATCCTGCAATTTGAAGAGGGGTTAAATGATGTAATTTAGATTTCAGGTGGTTAATAGTGTCAGAATTGGATAATCGAACATCTGTTTTTTATAAGATGGTTGATCAGATACTTTATTAGAAGACTCAACAAGAACCAAGCAAAGCAACGGCAATACTTTCTAGTTTCAGTTTTTTCTCTTATCAGAATAAAGTTTTAATCTGTTTTATGTACTATTTTGCGATCTCTCCTTTACCTGGAGTAGATATTTTCATATACATTCTGATTCTTACTCATCACAGTAAATGGTCCTTCATATCTGCTTTCAAAGGTTTTCTTCATATTTGAGTTTACACCCTAAAACTATCTCCTACTTTAAATTCTCTCTCTCTGCTTTACTATCAAAGTTTTTCTCATAGAATGCTGAGCTTTAAACAAAAATGTTGATGGGGGGCGAACTTACGTGAATACTCAAGTTTTTTTCTCTTAACTTAGTTTGCATATTCTTCTCCCAAACTGAAACACGCCTTCACTATAGTTCCTAACCAAGTGTCCGTAATAATACTTTAAGTGGGGTCTCTAAAATTTGTCTTCCATAAAGTAATTCGGCGGGAGAGGATCCAAGACTTTCCTGATGTGCATTTTCCTCACAGCATATAAAACAAACTGCAATCCTTCCTCCCGTCTTTGCCAGTTTCTTCACAAAACTTTAGTCAATCCTGCTTTAGAAGTCTGTGAAATCTTTCAAGACAACCTTGACTTTGAGGATGATATACTGTGGACATAGAATGTTTTTAATACCCCAAATACTTTCATTACTTCCTGAAATAATGTAGACGTAAAATTAGTTCACGATCGTCTGGACAATCCTAGGTATCCATATTGGGTGAAACAAAATCTTAACTAGATGAGGAATTAATGTTTTAGCAGAAATATTTACGCCAGAGGTACACATCTGGATACCTTATGCTACTGCAACATAACAGTCATCAAATCTTTGGGTTTTGTTTCTTAGACTTAGGCAATGGGACCAAACACAATCCAAAATAACTTTCTCGTATGGAACCAATACAAATACAATCTGTGGAGATAAAGGTACTGGCTTTATAGGTCTGATTATGTTTACCTACCTTTTGACAAGTATCACAATACTTTACAAAATTTCTTTACATCTTCTCTTTTATTCCAGGCCAATAAAAATATTGCAGAATATTGAGTGTGGTCTTTTCTTCACTCCAAGATGGGCAGATGTATTCACATGGGCAATCCGGATTATTTTCCTTCTCTCAATCGAACTAAAGGTACAACTAATTGGTACTTCACGTCCCATGAAGCATTAGCCAGGATAGAAAGAAAGCTATGTACTTCCTCATCAGTATTCCCTGTCTTTAAATAATAGCAAGTCGCTTCCGTAGCTTCGTATTTCACTCTCTGAAACAGCTTCACCTTAAACTTTGTTGTAAGAATGATCATTAGCTGAGCATCTCTAATATCAAAGATCCTTCAGTTTCAAACAGATTATGAAACTCTGAATCCAAAATTATTACACTCTAGTAAAGCAAGATTCACAAACCTCCACAATAGCGTTGTCTGGCTTACAGTCATTTTCATTGTTGACTTTATCTACCTTGTCTTCTATCAGAGGAGAGTTTTCTCTGCTCTAGCTCCTCTACTACATCACCTGCTGCGACATCAGCCATGAACAGCATCCGTACAAATCAATTCTTTGCAGTATCCAAAGTCCTCAGGCTGTGTTCAACGACACATGACTTGAAACATGGCTTTTCTCTCTAGTTCTTCACTGGATTTTCAATCAGCGGATATCCACAACAAACAGGATCTGGAATCACTCTGGCACCAGCGATATCATTTCCGAATAAAGAAAATCAATGTTAGGTAATAAGGAATAGAATCAAAACACTCCTACAACAGTATTCCCTGTAAACAAAAAATTACAATCCACATGCAACTTTGCTCTGGTACTGTAGTCAGTCCACCAATGCTCTTCAGAATTACACTATCTTGAGCATACAATTCTCTATCCCAGGAACTGCATCTCTGACCACGAGCTGTGCGACGAACCCTGTATCTCGTACTATCCTGACAGAGATTCCATGGAACTTGCATCTGGAACACAAAGTTTTCCTTTAAAACAGAAAGGTTTTAAATTCCTCTCTAACCAGAGGAGACTTTTCTTTACCATACCTACATGCATCTCGGGAGAGAACAAGCTACACTCCCTGTCCTTTCTTTGTTTTAAGCCGTTCAGGACATTTGCTGCGAATATGTCCAACTCACACAAAAATAACATTATTTCACAACAGTACTATTATTACTTCCAGCCTAGTCCCTTCCTTGGCCTTTATTTTTTTACTCCGGCCAGGACTATTATGTGTGAATTCTGCAATGATTTTGCAAGGTGATGTATGTGGTGATCTCCTGGAAATTGTTTCCCCTTTTAAATGGCTTTAACAGACAAAATTCTCAGCCAGAGTAGTAGCTCTCTGCAAAAGTTTTTGTGGACTTCTCTTTCAAACAAAATCTCTGTACATCAAACAGGAGTTCCTCTTAAAAATTGTTCAAGTAACATCAACTCTCTATACTCTTCCATGCACGTGACTCCGCTGCATTAATCCACTTATCATGAAGTTTAAACAATACTATGGGTATACTCTACATATGATTGTTTATCACATTTACGAAAACCTTCTAAATCGCAAACGATAATACTCAGGAGTAAGTCATATATCTTAAGTATACTATCTTTGATAAATCATAATCCTTGCACTCACTAGCATCCAAAGCTAGAAAGGCAGACCTAGCTTTTCTACAAGCAGGTTGAATATCACAGGCCAGACCTCTTTAGAGGCCAACTTAAACTTTGAGCTAACTTCTCGAAAAGTGAAAAAAATTCATCAGGTTCGACTCATCAAAATTTAGGCACAATCTTAGTAAACTTAACTTACATCAGGCATACCTTCGTCAATAAGAGAAATTTTACTTTTACTTCCACTCTTGAGAGGCTTTCTACTTTAACTGATATTCTTTTTCTTCTCTATTTAACCTGTCTTGACGCTCAAGTTCTTCCCATTTTTAACCTGTCCTGACGCTCAAGTTTCCTCCCTTTTTGATCTGTCCTGACGTTCAAGTTCCTCCCTTTCTCTTTGCATACTGAATTTCTATTCTTTTTACCTCAAGGCCTGACTACCTTCGTCACATAAATCAAAGGCCTCTTCCGAGAGAAAATCCATCATCGACTAACTTCGATATTACGTTACTCTTAACCTGAGACTTACGCCACGCTTTCTTTTTATATCTTTTATCAAACTTATAGTGACTAGCGATCTCTAACCAATCATCTTTCGCATCCGGTGCGAACTCAATATCCACTCGTAGGATTTTCAACAAACTCACTAATGTTAAAGGACTCCATAATTATCAACTTAATATACTAATTATCACTTAGATAAAATGCACAAAAAGAAATAAATTTGACAAATACGTCAATACGCATATACAATCTTGCACAACGATCATTATACAAACAATTACCGAAGGTTAACAAATTTCAATCCCGGACAGGCCCCCACTTTTTACGATCTGCTTCTAATACTCTTAAGTATTAGGGAAACGTAAATATTTTTTTGCTTACCCAAGGCAATTATTCAAACACCTTAAAAATTAATATAATTATTTATTATTTAATAATTAATTTAACATTACCCGAAAACCCAATAAACACCATTTACAGTAGAGAAATCACGGGATGTAATAAACTGAGTATTAACCACTCTTTAACACAAAGAAATACATAATATGTCAAATAAACTCGTTATAGCGAAAAAATACTAGAATAACTCGTACTCACTTAATACAGAGAAAACACTTCAGATGGCTAAGTCACGTACATTATAAGAACAATAAAGAGAATCAATACTTTACCCATATTAATATGACTTTGCACTCTTTCGTAATAAATTAGTTAGTATATTCCACTTATTGTCATACAATTCCAGGAGACACACTGATACGTACGAACTAAGTAGCCAAGTAAACTTTTTGAAGGATCAAACACAGGACTTTACACTTTATGAAAACCAAGGAGGATAAATACAAAAAACATCACACTTCCTGGATCAACCTACACCGCCAATCTATTTGGTTTGATCATCGCATCTCAAGCAAAAACAAATACCAATAAATAAAGTTGTAACAAGTGTCATCGCCAATATCAAGAAAAACTCCAAGGTAAATATCGCTGTTGATTAGTGGTGGATTAGAATATTCAAAATTTCCCTTTTCAAACAAATTCGATCGTGAAGTTCAACTGCACATTGCCTATGACAGTTCCTCATGAAAAAGTGTGAAAATGTATCGTCCAATTAAGGAAATAAATTTCCGTAAAAAAAAAATGGGTACTTTTTTTAGATTTTTTACTGTGAAATAGCCAACATTACGATAACAGTATATATTAGAGGCTTAACAGCTTATTTTCTATGACCATAGTTTTCCTCAAAAAAAAATAAAATGTGATAATGTTTGTCGTCATTTAAGGAAGATAAATTTGTCGTAAAAAAAAACTGGTATTTCTACAGTATTTTTACTGTGCGGAAATAACCAAAATACGATAACAGTATATTAGAAGCTTATTAGAAGTTATAGCCTTGTTTTGCAAGTACTTATCCGGCGCAAGAAGCACTATGCAGAAAATGACTACATATCTGCTTGTCCATATTTGCATGGGGGTGTGGGCGTGTCTTCTTGCTTTATTTAATGCAAAAGACTGTTGAGAAAGGTTGTAGTAGTAGACATGCAATCATTCCTTTTTCCTTCAGGTCTTGAAACCAATAGAAATAATGCAATGGTTGAGCAATATTTTAACAAAGTAAACTACTATAATCAAATTCACACTCAGTCCTGTATTCAATACCCATTATATATTGTGACAGGTATTTCGTGCTTTTTAAAAAGCGACAGAGAACGTTTAACGTAGCAATCATTCTCTTCTTCATTGTAGTAGGTGTTCATTGTGCCTTCCTTGGAAGATATATATGAGCCTGATTTTCAATACAGTTTTTGAATATGCTTCTCCGTGATATCTGAGTCCCGTGAAACCGTTATAAGTGATATTGGGTGTATGTGTAACAAAACCAGTCAGCCGCCAAAGACGTTACAAGTTGGCGTGGCTTGGGCAGTTCAAAAAGAGTGCCACATATCTCTATATCCCTTCGTTGATTGGCACTTGTGTCTAGGAGCCAGAATAACCAATCACTTCTTGCATAATGAATGCCATCTGAAAACGGGGCATTTGAAACAGGCCGCACCAATCGGTTCAAATGAGTCAGTTAGCGGGTCTCATACAGTATACTGGGTCGGGAGACACAAGTGCCCAGTCCCCACATTCCGTTTTTTTTTTCGCGTCGGCCCCCCCCCGCCACACAAAGACGTGCGTCACCATGATGTCCAATAAGTCTAACCTGCCGTCCGTTTGTGCACTAAGCATAGTTAATGTAATAATTACAGTAAAGGCCACCTGTGTGCTAAGAAGAATACCACCTGTTTTATACGTTTCAGCGATTATCATTTTTGCATGACCTCTATTGCATGCGTGAACTTATCTCTCTCCTGTTTTTTTCCTTCATATCCCGAACCCACAAATGACCGAGATCAGGTCATATATATATATATATATATATAATATATATATATATATATATATATATATATATATATATATATATAATATATATATATATATAATATATATATACTACACAAACAAAAAAACTAGAGTAGTTTGAAACTTCACTTCTTATTTGACCACTGTCTCTAATATATTCCATTAAAACTTCCTGTAATTTCCTGGGTTTATAATGCTTCCAAATTCAGCGTAACACATAAATCTGCCTTAATTTTGGAAACTAATTTTACGCAGCTGTGCAACAACAGAAATTAGACGAAGGGAAGTTTAATACGGAAGTAGATATGGAACGTAGTATTCCTTTAGACCACGAAGTCTGATTGGGTAATCTCTCTCTCTCTCTCTCTCTCTCTCTCTCTCTCTCTCTCTCTCTCTCTCTCTCTCTCACATTTTGCTACATGTGTGAGTGCGTGCACATATAGGTAAGCAGACTACGTACATCACTGACTGGAATATTTCTAACGATAACGCATGAAACTCATCGATGTATTTTCTAATTATTAACACGAAAATTAAATGATAATTCCCCCAAAATATTAAATGAAAATTCCCAAATCTTTTGCGTAATCATCAAATACCACAGTAAAACCCATTTGATAGAGAGTTGATGAACTGCTCTTTTCTTTGTCTGCGTCGAATCGACATTTTATCTTAGCCAAGTCAACCAAATATTCCGGCGTTCAAAGGTTATTAAAAAAAAAATAATAAATAAAACAAAGGCAGTTACATCAACGAATAGTTTTTTATTTTATTATTATTATTATTATTATTTTTTTTTTTTGCAGCCCTGTCAACCAAATATTCCGGAGTTCAATGGTTATACAAAAGTAAATATATAAAATAAAACAAAAGCAGTTACATCAAGGAATAGTTTTATTTTATTATCTTTTTGCAACCCTGTCAACCAAATATTCCGGCGTTTAATGGTTATAAAAATGTAAATAAATAGATAAAATAAAAGCAGTTACATCAACGAATAGATTGTTTTTTTTTTTTACCATTTAAGACCCAACAACGAACCGCGGTCAGTGTGATTCCTTTTATGAGAGATAATTATAATCAAATTATTCTGGCGTTTTTAAAAAGCCTATCGTATTGGGAAGGAAATTCAGCAGTATCATATAATAGCAATGAATGATACTGATACCAAATGATAAAGTCAGTTCGTAAACGGCTTTCTTAAAGAAGATGATGATGATACGGTTCTGTTTTTATTGTTGATGATGGTGACAAACGGAAAATGGTTGATAATACTTTGAAACACGTCGTTTAATTATAGCCTATCGAGACGATCTGAAATGGTTGATAAAGACGTGTTTGAGGTTGATAACTGCGCGAGTTCACTAATGAATTTATGAAATTCATTAACCAATGAACTAGTTGACAATTCACTCAGAATTGATCATAGCAGTATGAAGGTTTTTGACATTTCCTAATTAATACGATAATCAGGCGAAAACTTAATTAGTTTAGAATTTTCGCTTACTCGGGGAGTAAGCCTTCAAACTACTTTGTTGTTGTTAATGTTGTTCTTGTTCTTGTTGGGAGATAGGAAAGGTTAAGAACGGTTTGAAAAAGGTGTTTCGCGTTGAGTTAAAGATACAGGAATTCTAGGATAGGATACTTATTATTTAGTATTTGAATAAAAATATAAAAAAAAAATAATGTGCATGTTAAACAGTACAGAAAAATTATTCCTCAGAAAATATAGCGTATTTATTCTAATTTTCGTTGGTGAAACAACGCTCTATTGCCCGTCGATTTTATACTGCCCAGCCCGAGTAAGCTTGGGGTGGGGGTCAGATTAAGCCTTGTTAATAGTGTAATTGATTACGAGTTTAGTAAAGAAGTGAGCTTTTGAAATTGTGTTAACGGTCGACATTTAGGAGGGAAAAAGATTTGTAGTTTATTGGATCCTTCATTATTTCTTCCAGCAATTTTATCAATCAAACGCTGACAGGTACATGACTTATTAAGCTCCTCTGTGTTCCCCAGCGCATAAATTTCGGAAGCTGAATAACTCGAGGGAATTCTGAAGTCGCCAAATTTAATCAAGTCGAGCTCTCCACTTTGCCTCCCCTTTCAAGCAATTAGCAATTTAACTAATTTAATCAGTCGCTTTACCAATGTCATCTGTTTTCATTTACTTTGTGCGTTTAATTTAATCATTGGCAATGCTGCTACGACTGACTGGAAGGGTGTCGTCATATGCATAAAATCAACCCTTAATAAATTTGAATAGAAAACTATAATTAACTTTACAAAGTATTTTGTTTAAAAATATCTAAAAAAAATATGTATACAATCAATCCGTAATAAATTTAAGAGAAAGCTAAAAGTGGACGAGTTTGAATTGAATTTCATATAAAAATATCTAGAGAAAAGTAGGCATCCAATCAAGCCGTAATGAATTTGAATAGAAAAATAAAAATATATTTAAAAAGACTCACATAAAAATATCTATAAATTTGTATCTATACAATCCAACCGTAATAAAATTGAATAGAAAACTAAAAATAAATTAAAAAATACTCATAAAATTATCTAGAAATATAAAAGAAACTAATGTTATTTGTTCGAATATATTACCGATACTTATATGTGCTTGATTATGTAATTGTAACTGTGGAGACAAGAGAGAGAGAGAGGCACAGGAGGGCAGTACGTCAAACCCTTTTCCCTCTGTAGGAGATAAAAATAACCACTTCCTCTCTCTCTCTCTCTCTCTCTCTCTCTCTCTCTCTCTCTCTCAATCTCTCTCTCTCGCTCGCTCTCTCTCTCTCTCTCACACATCGTTATTCCATTTAATCTTTAATACCTTTTGCTCTCTCTATTTCTCTCTCTCATCGTTATTAAATCTAATCTCTCTCTCTCTCTCTCTCTCTCTCTCTCTCTCTCTCTCTCTCTCATCTTATTGCATTTAATCTCTCTCTCTCATTGTTATTCCATTTAACCTTTAACATCTCTCTCTCTCTCTCTCTCTCTCTCTCTCTCTCTCTCTCATCTTATTGCATTTAATCTCTCTCTCATCGTTATTCCATTTAACCTTTAACATCTCTCTCTCTCTCTCTCTCTCTCTCTCTCTCGTCGTTATTAAATCTAACCTCTCTCTATCTCTCTCTCATCTTTATCACACTTAATCTTTAACATCTCTCGTTTTCTGTCTCTCTCGTCGTTATTAAATCTAATCCCTCTCTCTCTCTGTGTGTGTGTGTGTGTGTGTGTCTCTCTACATCGTTATGACATTTAATCTCTAAATTCAATTCACGACAGGTAGGCGTTTCATTTTGGGCTCTTTTTCTTTCTTTCTGTCACCCAGTTGCATCCAACCCAGTTTCTTCTCCCTCGAATATTCATTACAAATGAATCAAACACAGAGGCTCGATGACCCTGCTCTTTGTATTTTCGTTTTCTGCCTCTGTTTACCAACGTTTCGGGCGGGAATGGCTGACCAAATAGCAGAAGAGGAATAGTAAGTGGTTTTGGAAAGCTGTTTGTATCATTCTCTCTATTTAATAATAATAATATTGGCTGACCAAATAGCAGAGGAGTAAGTGTTGCAAGGGAGCTATTTATATCTTCCTTCTATGCTAATAAAATCCGAGTGGATCTTTCTTGTTTGTCCGCCCCGGGTTGGGAGCGGGATAGGTAGGTGATTGGGAGGGTAGGGGAGGCATGACACATCCGCCCTCCTCCTGCAAACCTGTTTGTCCGCCCCGGGTGGGGACGGGGTAGGTAGGTGATTGGGAGGGTAGGGGAGGCGTGACACCACATCCACCCTCCTCATCCAAACCTGTTTGTACCACCATATATAGTATATATATATATATATATATATATATATATATATATATATATATATATATATATAGAGATAGAGAGAGAGAGAGAGAAGAGAGAGAGAGAGAGAGAGAGAGAGTGAGAAGTTCTGTGTTTCCTGTAATACGGTTGCAGAAGTATATGAAACAAATCTCATTAAAACAGCATTTAAGCATGGTCCTTAAATGCTCTTGTTCTTGCAAGTTTATAACCGCCTAGATAAAAGCCTTTAATCCAATTCTCATTTTCCTTTGGATTTCATTTCGTTTCTCTCTTGTTTCCTTTCCACCATTAATATCTATTTTTGTGTAACTCTAATTTTCGTGGTTTGCCATTTTACTCTTTTCTGCCACTTTCATCACATTTCTTCTCGCGTGACTTCACCTCTTTTTCCGTTCTTTGTCTTTTTTTTTTATTTTGTTTATTATTATTATTATTCCTTCATACATTTCTCGCCGGAGTGCTTTCCTCTATTATCCAGGCGTGTTTTATGATAATTCTCTCTCTCTCTCTCTCTCTCACCCAGTGTTTATTTACTACTTCCGTCATTGTTATTCTCGGCCTTTCTCTCTCTCATTCGTTAGCATTTGAAAAACCTTTCGCTATATCTTCGGGGGAAAGTGGGAACATATACACACACATACGCATTAAATATACACACAAGCGTTTACGTGTTTCTATACAGACACTTGATACATTCATATGTACACACACGTCAAGCGTATTCTTATTGCCAAGGTGTTGCTTTAGAGATATATCCAATACAATTGTCACCTGACCTATCCTTATTTTTAAGACAGGTCACGGTTTTTTTCATGCTACATCCTTGCTTTCTTAACTGCTCACCTCATTCATTTTGACCTTGTGAAATATTCCATTTTTTTTTAGCTAAATTGGTGTTATCCCTTATTCTAATAAGCCTGTAACAAACCTCCCCATTGGTAAAGAATCATTCCTTGAATACTGACAACTCGATATCAACTTCTTAGTTCAGTTGATTTTTTGTAGTGATTTTTTTAATCCTTACAGTCCAGCAGAAGTTACCTCTAATCCAGCCCTTACCTCTCTCTCTCTCTCTCTCTCTCTCTCTCTCTCTCTCTCTCTCTCTCTCTCTCTCTCTCTTTTCAACTCTGTCAACACATTGCATATCCTGGCCGATTTCTTTTTTCCCTAAATACGCTAGACTGCGAATATTCCTTTTTAGTCATTCAGGTTCTCCCAGCATTCACGTACTTCTCAAAATCCATAATTTCATAGATTTAGAAATTGGCTCCAAGCACAGATGTTTAATTTCTTTGGCGAAATGTTAGAGAGATAGGGGTTTACGAATTATACATTTTTTGCTGCTTGTGAAAATAAGATAGGATAAAGAATAACCATTATTATTATTATTATTATTATTATTATTATTATTATTATTGAACCAAGAACTCCTTGTAAAGAGGCTATAATATTGAGTACAAGTCACAGGAGCGTTAATCCTATACATAAGTATTTTTAACACTACTGTGGATAATTCTCATTATTATTATTATTATTATTTTTTTTTTTTTTTTTTTTTGCTCTATCACAGTCATCCAATTCGACTGGGTGGTATTTATAGTGTGGAGTTCCGGGTGCATCCTGCCTCCTTAGGAGTCCATCACTCTTCTTACTATGTGTGCCATTTCTAGGATCACACTCTTCTGCATGAGTCCTGGAGCTACTTCAGCGTCTAGTTTTTCAGATTCCTTTTCAGGGATCTTGGGATCGTGCCTAGTGCTCCTATGATTATGGGTACGATTTCCACTGGCATATCCCATATCCTTCTTATTTCTATTTTCAGATCTTGATACTTATCCATTTTTTCCCTCTCTTTCTCTTCAACTCTGGTGTCCCATGGTATTGCGACATCAATGAGTGATACTTTCTTCTTGACTTTGTCAATCAACGTCACGTCTGGTCGTTTGCACGTATCACCCTATCCGTCCTGATACCATAGTCCCAGAGGATCTTTGCGTGATCGTTTTTCTATCACTCCCTCAGGTAGGTGCTTGTACCACTTATCACTGCAAGGTAGCTGATGTTTCTTGCACAGGCTCCAGTGGAGGGCTTTTGCCACTGAATCATGCCTCTTTTTGTACTGGTTTCTGTGCAAGTGCCGGGCATTCGCTTGCTATGTGGTTTATGGTTTCATTTTTCGTATTGCACTTCCTACATATGAGAGAGATGTTATTTCCGTCTATCGTTCTTTGAACATATCTGGTTCTTAGGGCCTGATCTTGTGCCGCTGTTATCATTCCTTCAGTTTCCTTCTTTAACTCTCCCCTCTGTAGCCATTGCCATGTGTCATTGCTGGCTAGTTCTTTAGTCTGTCTCATGTATTGTCCGTGCATTGGTTTGTTGTGCCAGTCCTCTGTTCTGTCTGTCATTCTCCTGTTCTCTGTATATTTCTGGGTCTTCGTCTACTTTTATTAGTCCTTCTTCCATGCACTCTTTAGCCACTCGTCTTCACTGGTTTTCAGATATTGACCCCAGTGCTCTGTTCTCGATGTTGACGCAGTCCTCTATACTTAGTAGTCCTCTCCCTCCTTCCTTTCGTGTTATGTATAGTCTGTCCGTATTTGCTCTTGGGTGTAGTGCTTTGTTGTATTGTCATATGTTTCGTGGTTTCTGTCTATGCTGCGGAGTTCTGCCTTCGTCCATTCCACTATTCCTGCGCTGTATCTGATTACTGCACTGCCCATGTGTTTATGGCTTTTATCATATTTCCTCCATTGAGTTTTGACTTGAGTATCGCCTTGAGTCTTTGCATATATTCTTTCCTGATCGTGTCCTTCATCTCTTGGTGTTTTTATATCCCCTCCTTCCATTATTCCCAGGTACTTGTATTCCTGTCTCATATATGTGTTTGATGTTGCTCCCATACTGGTAGCTTTTATCCCCTTCAGTTCTCGTTACTTTGCCTTTTTGTATGTTGACTAAGGCGCATTTTTCTATCCAAACTCCCATCCTGATGTCCCCAGATACGATCCTTACGTCTGGATTAGGGTATCTATTTCCTTGATGCTCTTACCATACAGCTTGATGTCGTCCATGAACATCAGATGGTTTATTCGTTGCCTCTTTTCTTGAGTTGGTACCCGGCATCCATCTTCTGTAGTACTATTATTATATATTATTATTTTTGTTGTGGTTGTTGTTGTTGTTGTTGTTGTTAATTATTATTTTTTATTATTATATGATAAGGCTTAGATAATGGAAGATTCCCATTACTGGTTTTTTTAACTGAAAAGTGATCTAGATTCGAAATTTTAACGAAAAATACAAAAAACAAATAAATGCATGATTTTCCTCTCTCTCTTTCTACGCGAGATGTGACAAATATGGCCGCGCCCTCCTTTTCCCGCCACCTACCCCCCAAAGCGGGCGGGCCCCCCCCACCACCAAAACCTGATAGAAACCTGATAGAAACGAAAATAAAATTTTCAGAAGTGCAAGGAAATGGAAATAAAGCAAAAAGGGGAATTTGCGCAAATGGGAATACACATCCTCTAAAATAAATTTTCCCGGTCGCTGGGTTTTAGCAGAATTTTCTTTTCTTTTTTATTAGTTTTTTTTTTTTTTTAAAGATTAGAAGGGCAGGACAGGAATTCCATCAAAAAGATTTTATTTTTTGATATATTCTTTTTTTATTTTCTGGACATTCTTGTGAACATTGATTTTTTTCTCTTTCTGAGAAGAGAGAGAGAGAGAGAGAGAGAGAGAGAGTGACTCCAACATCATGATTGGTTAGTATTATTTGATAGCACGAATCTTGGAATAATTATTTCCCTTCGGTTATCATATTATATGGAAAACATATTAATTACGAGGCAGAGCGAATTAGATATTATGGGACATTTGTAGCTTAATGCGCACATATATATATATATATATATATATATATATATATATATATATATATATATATATATATGTAAGTGTTTACATAATAAAATATGGAATGTTAGTACCATATATAAAAGTCTTAAAACTAAAGAGGTCAACCAGATTGCTTGCAGGAATGTTGATCAGACTAGAGACGCTAAAGATGACGTATACAATAAGTATGTAAGCTAAGATAACATGCCGTCACCTGTAGTCATTCAATTGTTTATAAACATTAGTCCAAGCTCCCTGCTTTGAGACAACTACCCCGACCTATTATTCAAACGGCCTACGTGATCTGTAGCGTGTCTCATTCGATTGTGTGTTCGTATGAAACTATGTCATTGTATGTATGTTCATATGTTCGAAACTACTGTCTGTTCCTTCATAACTTGTAACAGAGATGGTAGACAGGCAGAACAGAGTTAGTGATCGTCATTAGAAGACCTGTACCTCTTTACCTAAGCTTTATCATGTAGAGGAATAGGATTAGCCATCATCATTGGCAGAAGCGATCAAGCTATCGTCATAGAAGACTTGTACGATCATACCTGATCTTCATCATGTAAAACTTCAGAAGAATATACTATTTTTATACCTTGTGTTTTCTACAAGAACCTCACCGAACCATGAGTTCAACACATCTTCGTAAAGATAATACCGACTTCGTAAGTGATCTCAAAACCCAGACACTCCATTGAAGATGGAAGTGCAATACCAACCGACTTAGCGTATAGATTATCGCTAGTCTAACATACCTCATAGGGCGCCTTATCATACAAGGCACAAGCCCTAATATTGGTGGCCAGCGGACCAGAAGAACTCTACAACGTCCTACGAAGAAAAAACCAGAATAATAAATCATGTATCATAAGAAGTCAACGACGACGGAAGCAGCAGATTCTTCAAGCAACCTAGTATCATCATTAGTGAGCGACTTCAGAAAACAACAAGATTCGTCAAGCAACTTAGTATCATCGTTAGTGAATAACTTTCAAGAAACAAAACCGACGTGTCCTTTTTCCTACGACAACGCAAGCTTCGTCTCTCATTAGAATCATTCAAGAAAACATCGTTAGTGAGCGTTTCCGGCACTCCAAGAAACAAACCGAACGCGTCTGCAGCATCGGATCTTTCAAGGGCTCGAATCATCGAAACAACGCGCACGGGGAAACTGAAGCCAAACCAGGTCGTCCGCTAAATAGAGAAGGAGGACCAAGGCCGTGTGTCGTTATCGGAACACCGTGACTTCCCACAAAAGCAAGACTAAGTACAATTTTTTATTCATTTGGAGTAACTTTGAGTGTTTCCTTGCAGGTCGAATTTCGTTATTCTGTGGCTGAAGTTACGAGACATTCTTAATCTTACTTTTTTACAGAAATTATCTACATCATTGAGATTCGCTACTGCGAGTTTTTTTATCTTTGAGTGTCTGTTTCCGGAAGTTCTACTGAAATATCATAATCATATACTATGTTAATTTTATCATTTTGGGTGATTATTAATCCCTTACGTAACAAATCATATTAAACAGTGAATATGCGTTTACGCAGTGGACGTCTGTATTTATACAGATGCATGGAGTAGGGTCGTTAAGCACCGTAGTGATTAGAAAAACACACAAAAAACAAGTGGAACACCCGTACAAATCTAGATAAATTAGAGGTAACACTATTTCGGGTCATGACAATAAATGCTCCTTTGCAAAGTCCCGATCGCAGTTTTTAGCCTTGAGTTTTTGAGTTATATAAAATATCGAACCTCAATGACTCAACTTAACTTTAAAAATACGGCTGGATTGCAAGGAATAACATGTCTGTAAAAAAACTTTCATCAGGCTAAATGCGCTGACCAGGATCCCTCACTATTTCAAATTTAGCAAAGAATGAAGTACAAACAGTTAAGATTGTATGCAGTAGTGATACTTGTCTATTTAGTAATCGCTCAGTTCCTAATAGTTCATCATTCATTGCTTTATACGTAACCAGCACATAATGCTAAAAACACACAATACGTTGCCGATGGTAAATAAAGAGAGGATCCTAATTATTACAAAAAGAAATAGAAACAGTAGCCTTTCAGAATCAAACAAGTTCAACTCGGTTACTGTGTCACCTAGTCAAGCGGTCAAGGTTAGTCAAAAAACTGCCGAAGTGTTCAAAACATAGCAAATTCCACACAATAAGCGACTCTAGCAGAGTGGGAAAAGCGATGTTGGTTCATACCAATATCTTTTTGAATTAAAAAGGATTTTTTCTTATGAAACACACGATCGTATAAGTAATCAGAGCAGGTTTTCGTTTTAATTTTAATACATTAAGTTATAATAAATACTGGTGGATTAAGCCCAACTGTACGCGCCGTAAAAATTAGAATATCTTGTTTTATTTCTTTAGTACACGCAATATCTTGTATTTACGGACTCACCGTCTGTTGTTCGAACTTCCCTAATGAGAAGTCCGGATAAGCGAGCGCTTACAGATACCTCTATAGTTATAAAAAAAAATTGATCTGTATCTAGTGTAATTGTAAGATTCATCTAGGGGTATACAAAATATTATCTTACATCCTGCAAAATAAGGCGTGTTTATCAAAGGAAAATCCTATAAACCTTCAAACATATTAAAATCCGTCTGCAACAAAATGAGACAGTTAATCAAATAATAACTTATATAAAAGGAACTATACATTTGTCTCATAATCGTAACATTGTTCAAATGACCCAACAGAATTCTCCCACAACCGCAGTCGCAATTTGCACGCAAAATCTCGAGAAGCATGCACCCTCGAATGTCTTAGTGCGTGTAAAAAGACTTTGCTGGGAAATGAAATTTTAATCCTTCCCGACACTCTGAAATATAACGATTTCCGCGAACAAAGCCCTAAAAGTATACATATCGTGGATACGGAAGTTATAAATATCGCATTTTTTATTGTTGCTAATTTTTAATCACGCCCAACCAGTAGTGGATGAATCTCTCTGATAATCTATCTAAAGTAATATCCGTAAAGTCATTCAAGCAGAGGTGATTCAGCAGAATTTTTTTTTATCTTTTACCTGAATACCAGGAAGTTTCTCCACTGGCGAGTGATCTCTGGAAAAAAACGGATGTAATTTAACACAAAACACGGTCTAAGGACAAACATAAAGCTATTTACGTACCTTCGTATAAGATTCTCAATGAAATTTCAAAATAGAGATAAATGACGAAGTTGAAAAATGTTAGTAATAGGAGTCATTAGGAAATCAAATAGCCCATATAATTTTTCCCTCAAACGTCATGCCATAAAAGATCAGACTTGGCGTATCTGCGCAGATTACTGTCGCTTAAACAAGGAAACGACTTCCGATAGTTTCCAGTGCGATGTACCGACGACATCTTATCTCTGTTAGGTTAGAATAAATTTTTTTCACCAACTTGGACTTACTTAAATGCTTTTACCAGATACCATTACCTAAGTGATTGTACCTCATACACCGTTTTCAGCACACCCAGGGGACATTATCAATTTTACGTATGCCTCCGGCTTACGTTGCACCCCAATTATAATATAGTGTTTGGAGACGTTTTATGGATGATCTTGTAATCTTTTCTAATACCTTAGAAGTACATTCACATAAAGTAGAGCTAGTGCTACAGAGACAAAGACAAATAAATCTCAGAGTAAAATATCTAAATGTGAGTTTTTTAAAACCGAACATGTTTTTCTAGTAGGTTTTAGTGGTCTGGTCAAGGTCTTAAAAGTGGTCCATGGTAAGGTGTCGGCTATTCATAACTTTCCGGTACTTATTAACGTAAAAGGGGGATACAGCACTTTGGCGCTGTAGTGGGTATTACAATCGTATGTAAATATGTAACTCTTCAATCATGACAGCTCCTTTAACAGATCTTACGAAGAAGAGCGTAGATTTATTATGGTCTGAAAAGCATCAACAGGCGTTCGATATCTTAAAAGCGGAAAATGCAGCTTACCTAACTTAAAAAATCCCTGATTTAAATAAGGAATTTTTTTTTATTGCAACAGACGCCTCAGACCAAGGGGTAAGAGGGTATTACTTCAGTAATATGATAAACAGTTCTTTCCTATAGCTTTTTATTCACGTAAACTAAAGCCCTCTGAAAGTAAATATGCAGTAATAGGCAAGGAAGGGCTAGGTATCTTTAACTCACTAGTACATCTTAAGTTCATAATCTATGGCTATCCTGATAAAGTCCTTACTGAACATGAGTCCTTTACCGAGTTTTTTCAAAGGCTTTAATCACAGTCCAAAAGGAACTCGGTGACAAATGATCATTCAGGTCTTTGGAGCCAAGTTAAGATATCTACCTGGGAAAGCAATTATCATAGCTGACGCATTATCCCGCAATCCCGCACCCATACAGCAAAGAACCATTAATTGGACTAAAAGATATAGAAACATCCGTACCTATTGTTAAAACCGTATCTAAACAAGAAAATTCCTTAACCCAAGAGATCGCGAGCATTGAATATCTGGGTCGGAGCGCAGAACTGTTACAAACTGACCAAAGCAAGCGTCAACAGACATAACACCAAACAATAAACACTTCGAAACGGAAACAGGGTCAGCGGCTAAGCAAACCAATAAACACTTCGAGCAGAAACCCTAAAGCAAAAGTATATTTAAAGTATGTGTATCAGAATAATGTAATCAAATGTAATATTATATGTAGGTCTGTGACGAGGAAAACCCGAAGAACACAGCAGATGACTAAACGACCAGGTAGTAATAATAATCTCTTTCATACCAATCGTCATAAACTGTTGCATTCCGTCATCCAGGGTTCCCTCCTATGTCACAGAAAGCCAAATCACTATTTTACTGGCCTACAATGCTTACAGATATAAAACAAAAAGCACATAACTAATTGTAACACGTGTCATGAAAACAAGGGATACACTAAGACACCTGTCAGTTTAGGAGCCTATCCTGTGCCAAATCAATCCTTGAAAGAATATACGTAGAATTATTAACAGAATTACGAGTCTGACAGAGGGAATAAACACTTCTTAGTGTTAATAGTCCTTGACACGTTATATAGAATTAATAGCACTAAAAACAAACACCGCAATTGAGTGCGTTAGGAATATTTATGAGTGCTAAATCAGTAAATATGGAATTCAACACATAATAATCTGTGACTCGGGTGGTGTAAATCAATAATAATCTCCTTAACACGTTGTGTGAATTCCTTTCCATTAAGAAAACCAATAATATATTTTATCACCCAGAGTCAATCGGTTTGGTAGAATAACGGATAATTAAATAGGAAGTGTCAATGTCTTACGAGTTACAACTCGTGATATTGGATCCGACCGGATTATAGCGGTTCTCGCGGTTTTAAATACCTTTATCAGTATATCTTGTATCTATAGAATAATGCCGCAAGTAGCCTTATACGGTACGCCGCTAGAACACTTTTCCACATATTCAAGCCAACCATTAATTTATCAAATAAATATATATATATAAATAATAAAATAAATATAAAAAAAATACATAAATAGGATACAAGTGGAGTCAATATAATACACTCCGTAAGAAGTCGGAAGGGTTACAAATTATAATAAAAAAGGAATCACGATAATATCAATAAGCAAAACGTAACCATTAAATATCCAAATATATATGCGTAAAGATTTGAACTCTAACTTAACGCTTTAGTAATGACAAATAAGCTAAAAGTTCAAACACATATCCAAAATCTACTGACATATTGTCTGTCCCGGTGATTTATATTCGTAGTCAATGAAAAAAAAATATTAAATAAATAAATAAATAAATAAAATAATAATAAATAAAATAAATAAATAAAATAAAGAGAGATTTTAAAGTCAGGAAGTCTAGAAGTGAAAATGTTATCTATGAAATAATCCTATATGAATCTTTATACAGGGCTAATAATATATATAGAATTTGTATGGAAACCTTTTTCATATAGTTTGAATAAGGAATATTTATTTACATAATGCCAACATGAAACTAATATATTGTTCAATTTTGGTACTGTTGTTTTTTTTTTTCAGACATTCTTCTCATGCGGGTGGAGAATTAAAACACTAAAATATCATTTGAAAATACTAAAGTCGTATCTCTTACAGCAAGTAACGTAACTCTTAGCTGGCTGAGAGCAATCTCCTGCCAAGTGACGACGTCATCATTGCCGTATCAGCATTTGTTCTTTTAACCTCAATAATCTGCTTACACAGGCTTCATCTGTGTGTCGTCTCTGCTTGCAAAAGCAGATTGACTGGAGAAAGGAATGCTTAGTTCATGAACTTCACATGTGGTTCATAGGTCACATGACAGGCCACATAACATATTCTTATCCGTGTGTGTAATGCAATTAGTTAAGGACTTGTAATCATTTTAAAATTAATGAACAATATAAGCAAATAGAATTTCTATAACAACAAAATGAATTAATTTTTTTTTTTTCTGAACCTCATAGACAATTAGAGTCAATAATTCAGCTTATGACATGGGTAAACGGACATTTAGAATTATCAAGTTGTGGATAAGAAATATTTACTTGCAACATTAGCCTATTACAATTCAAGTAAATCACATTCATGGGAAAATGTCACATTTTCTTGGAAAACCCAAAGTTTATATAGAAATTAGTTACATAGTGGGTTTTTTTTCGTTGCATCTCCTACCTATTAATAATGTTTTAAAAGTTAACCTCAGAGGATGCGCACGAGAAAATTGAATATGAAACTTTTGTTAGGGCACATAGAATCATGATTAATATTCTCTTCGACTCTTATGTTGCCTGGCAATCTTACAATTAGCTCCGTTTTCCACTTCTTTGTCTAGTAACTTACTACCAGTAATATCGAATTTTCTTTGAGATTCGTAATGATATCTATTTATTTGTTATAATTATGGATATTTTTACAGTCATCATAGACCTGGATAGGTTCACTCATTGTTAATGCCATGGATAAAAAGTTTGTACAGCGGACTCTTTTGAATTCCAAAATATCAGCGAATTCATGTGGGTTAAGTCTGGTCTAAATGGCTCTCTTCCCTCCCCTGTATTTGGATGTCGTCTGAATTTACTTTGCCCTTGTGACAAGTATAATTTCTCTGCAGGCTGATTAATGAAACCTGGTTACAGTATCCTGCAGTACGAAAGTTTCACATCGCAACTTCAAAAAATCGTTCGTCGCAGCGGACGACTACAGTCAAGTAACAACCGCCTACAATGTGAAAGGAATTTCATGGACTTCTTCGACCGACACCGTATCTCGTCGTTAATCTCGTTTTAATGCGGAATGCTCCGGCAACTGTCGGAATCGACTACAAAAAGGGACATACTTCCGACAATTACGACCCGAAGGATATTCAACTCTACTTTGCTGGCGAAGGACTCGTGCTGGGGATGTTTTTTTTATTCATCGCGAACGTAATCGTGTAGCTTAGGATGCAGAGAATAAGTATGAGCGCAAAATGGAACGTTGGACCCGCCCAGGCAAATTTTCCCCTTGTTTTAACCATTGAAAAAGGCCGTTTCAGTGGCTATAGGTGGTTGTCTGGAACTGTGTAATGGACGAAAAGTGGTTCGAAAGCTAGTTAAATGTGAAGTAGTATAACCTCGGTCATGTATCCTATATATATAAATGATCATAAATAACAGAATCTAAATATATCTTTGCGTGTACGCAATAGGAATCTCTTATATATAATTGATCATAAATAACAGAGTCGAAATATATCTTTGCGTGTACGCAATAGGAATCTCTTATATAGATGATCATAAATAACAGAATCTAAATATATCTTTGCGTGTACGCAATAGGAATCTATTTAAAGTGCACATATATTAATCATAATTATATGAATCCATATACATATGTATAAACAAATCAGGTAGCCTATAATCAATCTGTTACCTTTTATCATACCAATATCTGCAGTTATTTATGAGTTTAGTATATGAATTAATGAATCAGATATATAACAGTTAGCATAAAAATCAACGAATCAATCAGCATAAACATTAATAATGTTATCAATTCATATATGAAATTTTTTATCAGTTAAAATATGATTTTTATCATGTTAATCTTCATTCTATGCAATTATCAGAGTACATTAGTATTTTCTGTAGCATATGTATCTTAATGAGATGAAGTGAAAAAACTGTATCATTATATATCCGTGATCACTATTATTTACCAATATCATTGTTTTATATTTTATTACTTGAATCAATTCATGTACACCATGAATTTTTATTTACTTATATATATATATATTCACATAGTGTCTGTATCACACTCCTATAAGTCAAATGCAAGTCAAGTTTGAGTAATATTCAGTAGTTGGTTTTGGTAGCTGACCGAGCTAATGTAAGTGTTTACATAATAAAATATGGAATGTTAGTCCATATATATAAAAGTCTAAAACTAAAGAGGTCAACAACGAGATTGCTTGCAGGAATGTGATCAGACTAGAGACGCTAAAGATGACGTATACAATAAGTATGTAAGCTAAGATAACATGCCGTCACCTGTAGTCATTCAATTGTTTATAAACATTAGTCCAAGCTCCCTGCTTGAGACAACTACCCCGACCTATTATTCAAACGGCCTACGTGATCTGTAGCGTGTCTCATTCGATTGTGTGTTCGTATGAAACTATGTCATTGTATGTATGTTCATATGTTCGAACTACTGTCTGTTCCTTCATAACTTGTACAGAGATGGTAGACGAGATGGTAAGGCAGAACAGAGTTAGTGATCGTCATTAGAAGACCATGTAACCTTCTGTTTACCTAAGATTTATCATGTAGAGGTAATAGGATTAGCCTATCATCATGTTGCAAGAAAGCGATCAAGCTAGAGTCCATAGAAGACTTGTACGATCATACCTGATCTTCCATCATGTAAAAACTTCAGAAGAATATACTATTTTTTATACCTTGTGTTTTTCTACAAGAACCTCACCGAACCATGAGTTCAACACACGTCGTAAAGATAATACCGACTTCGTAAGTGATCTACAAAACCCCAGACACTCCATTGAAGATGGGAAGTGCCAATACCAAACCGACTTAGGCGTATTAGAATTTTTTATTTTTTTTTTTTTTCGCTAGTCTAACATTACCTCATTAGGGCGCCTTATCATTAACAAAGGCACAAGCCCTCAATAAATATTATATATATTTATATTTATATATTTATTATTATATATATTATATAATATATATTTAAAAATATTATATATATATTTATTATTATATATATTATATATATATTGTAAACTGGCGGGGGATTTTTCCCCCCATTATTCATAAGGTAAAGCTGTGGGACACGAAACGGAAGGCAGACTCACTCACCCCATTACTCATAACCTTTCTCTCTCTCTTCCCTCGGCCCAATCGCAATCTCTTCTCTCTCTCTCTCTAAGGAATCCTCTCTCTCCTCTCCACCACCTTTATTTCTTCCATTCTTAACATGGTAATGAAAATGAGAGAGTTGCATCTAACAACCTTAACGTTTATTAACAACTAATAAAAATAAATCAACCAATTGAAAGTAATCCAGTCTTACAGACTAACTCAAAAAAACAGTACAATTTCTTAGTCACCAAAACAAGTCTTACACCCCTTCTGGGAATTCTTTGTTTTCCCTCTGCAGTTCCACCACAAGTACCTAGAATCGTTCCAGACAACCGCCGGACAACTAAACACTATTAATAAAAAAACTCCCCCGGTGAATGCCCACGGCATCTTGCCTGTGCACTTGAAAGCACCCTCTATCAAAATCCCTCCATAGGGCTTGGGTATGAACCCTTTTAACAGATAAAGAGGCAGCACACGCACATACAAAAACAAAAACAACGGTTTTGGGATAGCGCCTCATGGTTATAGCTGCATCCAGTTTTCACAAAAGGCAACTTTTGAGAAGGAGTTCATAGAAAACTGTCGTACAGTTGACTTGTCGAACTAAGGCATGGTTTTTATCTCACGCCATCCCCAGAAACTCCCATTGTTCAGCTACTCTCAGGTCGTCAACCTCTACACTGTTTCTCCACATTCCATAGGTCAACAGGGAACAACCATGGACCAATATATTATTAATCAAAAACCCCTAGGCCTTTACAGATAGCTCCTAGGCCTCGCACAAATGCTAGCTCCCGCCTAGCAAATTGCTTATACAACAAAAACAAAACCTGGCCGGGGCCCTTAAAATAAAATAAGTAAAACTGCACGTCTCTGGCATTATCAAAGTAAAGAAAACTCCATCATTGCTTTAGAATCTCCCAATAACACAAAGACACATTTTCTCTCATATTTTCTGCATTAGGATTCTTGAAATATCACCCTCTTTGCTGCTTGTCTGCAAGTAGCTGAAACAGTTTAGCAACAGGCTATAGCAGGCTGTAGGAAGACGGAATGCCTCCCTCATCGTAGAAGACTTCTCACCGGCTTCTGTAGATCCCCAAAGACACGCTGTAAGAATTTCTCACGATCACCCACGTGGAAATTCTTGTAATCACCCTGGACAACATGGCAGCAACCTCTCTTCACAGCTGGTGGACGTCTTGCTGGCGTCGGGGAACGACTTTTGGTGTTAGTATGTCAGTCAGGTCTTTGGTCAATCTAAGAAAATTAACTCAAAACATACTACTTCTATCAAACAATGATCTCAAAAAGTCAGAAATACTAACTTGAAACGTCTCCCAATTAACTCCCTTAATATACTACTAAAATGATAGTCATTATCATAACTCTCAAAGGAAAAAAACATCAAGTTCTTCCAACTCAATTCTCCAAACTCGCACATCAGCATACACACAACTCAGAAATCACAGCAACTCCACGGAATTCTGCACTCACATTTCAATCTCGAATGTGCTCACAAGAAAAAAAAAGAAAAGACAAAAATCACAATGAGCCCAAGGAAAAAAAGAATCTCGTAACACACCCAGACCCAAAAATGTTCTCTCAAACTCTGATATTTGAACAACCCACAAAATCAGCAAAAATCTCCAACTTTTAACAGCAAAAACCCCTTGACTGCTCAAATAATTAATTACTGATTGAGGACCTTAACGTCAAACTCCCTTTTACGTAAGCAGCAACCCCCCCAAAAAATTACATCTCCCTGGGTAAAATCCAAAAATCTCCCGTCCTCCAAAAAAAAGAAATGGATATTTAAAACTCAATCCCCAAATTACATCTCCTCGTAGGAAAAGGAAAAAAAATATATAAAAAAAAAAGGATAATCACAAGAAGATTTCCCCAATCACAAAATACATAATACATGTATAATATGCATAACTCCCGCGTTTTTCCCCAAGAAATGCTCCATGTAAAGCCCCGGAATTTGCTAGAAAGCAAACTCTCACACATGCGCTTTCGTGAAAAGCAAATTGTCATTTCAACATTCCAGATATTGCAAAAAATTCTTTGATCTGTTTCACCATCAGAGGAAAAAAGTCAGCACACGCTCATCACATCGCTTGTCAGCAGAAAAAATCGCCTGCGGACGTATGCTCAAACAACAGCACAAAATTGTCTAGTCAGACACATAAGTTTGGAAACTCATGATTCTCTAGAAAAAAGGTCTAACTGACACATTTCACAGAATTAACTCCAGGATATGACTAATGTGTTAAAAAATTTGTCTCGAAGACTTATTCTCTCAACATTATATACCTCAAATTATATTTCTCCAAAAATAACACACTTGTGAACATAAAAAATGCACACACATCTCCAAATGACTCGTAATGCAGTAATGCCATTCGCCTCTAAATAGTCACAAAATCAAAAAAGAGAACCACAGAAATCTTCTCTTGTCTCGAAAAAAAAACTCCCATAACCACAAAAAAAAACTCCATTATGAGACACCATATTAATAATAACACCACTCCGGTTATACAAATATTTCCTCCATTGGTTAATAACCAACCCCCTTATATATTCTCTTATTTCTCCAATAGCCACATGCAGAAAAAAAAAAAATCACCACTCCAGGAATAGAGAATAATCACCTCCATTTTCGGCAAAATACAAAATATTTACCTCTATTTCCCCAATAACTCCATGGGAACAAAACAAGGCTCCCAAATAATATATCTCCAAAAAGTGTGCACTCAAGGCAACTAACTCACTCACTCACTCACAAATATTGCCCCATAATCTCCAAATATGTGTCTCCATTTGCAACAAAGATGGCTGCAAAATAATTGAACTAAACATAGCTCATATCACATTGGCATTATCAAAAATGGCCAAAAACATATATCTCCCATATATTATATCTCCAAAAATCATAACTCCCAAAATCAAAATACTATAAATCCATAAAATAAAATAATCCTAACCTCCAATCATCTCCAAAATAATATATCTCAATTAAATAACTCCCAATTCGCCTAGAGAATAAGCTCAATGTTATAGTCAAAACTATAAAAACTCTCTCTTCCATTTAGGCATAAAGGAACTGCTAAAAAAAGGGCAAAACTCCGCAAATAAAACTGTCTAGAAAATTCTAGAAAAAATCACCAGTGTGCAACAAGTCATCATAAGAGAACTCCAAATTCAAAGTGTCTAAGCCAACACTTCTCCATATGCACTACAACATAAGCCACTAGAAAACTTAACCAAGTTCCCTATCTCTCACAAAGTTGTCACAATCCAAACTAGTATTGTGCAAGAAAACTCACAATTCCTGGAACACAATATCCAGAGAAAAAATGTAATGCCATTACGTATGCATTCCAAAACGTGCAAAAAATTCTCCCAATTAATTATTATTTCTCATATAGCATCAAAGAATGCTAAAACACGAACACGTTCCCGAACAATGACTCTAAGAATCATGAACTGATATATTAAAAAAAATATCCACACCAACTGGAGAGAAAAAATAAACTCAAATTCACCCATGGTAAAAAAAACTTGTGTCAGCGATGGCTAACTTCCAAAAAAGGAGAAAAGAAAAATCAACGGCACCATTAACTATCTCCCGTAACTCACTATATGTCAAGCAATTATCTGCTGAACTCATAAAAAAAAAGAAAAAAAACTAAAACAATGTGTTGTTAGTTCCTCCCAAAATAAAAAAAAATATTTCACCACCCTTGATAGCATTACGGCACCCACGTATTAGTATAAATCAGTATCGAAAATATCATTATCACAAAATCACCTCAAAAAAAAAAAATTGCTATCATCAAAATCACCAGTATCAGTACAAAAAAATATCACCAATGTCAAGAAAAAAAAAAAAAAATTTGCCTATCCATTTTCTCCAATGCTTATCCATTCTCCAAAGATTCAGCAAAAAATTCAGCAAAAATTCAGCAAGATTCCACACAATTCACCAAGATTCAGTCAGATTCATCAAGATTCAGCAAAACTCATCCCCGTGAATCACTGAAAATATTCTCCAAAGTTACAAAAACTCAACAAATAGCTAAGACAAGACTTCTCCCATTAATTCATTGTAATAATTCTCCTTGAATAATTATCTGTAATAATTATCAACTGATCTCCCATGAAATATCTCAAAACTCTCTCGTAAAACAATTCTCCCGTAATGATAATTATACTTAAGCAAACCTCCCGTGACACATCTCAAGTATATAATTACAATAATAATAATAATAACTCTCCATAGCAGTAATTCTCTTGCAAAAATCTCAAGTAAGGGTGAAATTCAAATAGCATACACAGTATTGCTGAATCCTATGACATACAATTTCTCCAGCATGCAACACCATGACATAACACCATTGCCACACAACACAGATACAACACCAATCATCGGCATTTTTCAAAGTAATTTTCTCCAACACAACAAAAAATAATCTGTGTATCCCCCTTATATTTGTGTCTTTCAAGGCACAAAGAAAACATATAACACATCCCGTGCATGTTAAACTACTTTTCCCCGCATTCACGGAAGAAAAATCTCTTTTCTAAAAAAAAAGACTCTACGGGCGTTTCACTTCATCACTAATCAATCAGCTGATTATCTTAGCATCCAATGTCAAGGCCAGACCCATCCCCCAACACAAAGAAAAAAAAAGGAGTTCACCCCCAATGAGAAAAAAAAGGTTTCTCCCCCCCTGAGAACAACCCCTCAGTCAAGCGACAGAACAGCCCGAGGCATACCAGCAGTATCCCCCATCTCCCCTTGAACAGTGTCTGAGGACCCCTTCCCAAGGTATACACTAGTGCCCATCCCTGCACTATCTCTCGAGGGAGGCCAATGGTACCCTCCATGCGACTATCCCCCCGAGGGATGCCAATACCCTCGCAATGCAAGGCGCCTCTCTGCAGAAATGTGCTGAGCCCGTAAAATTGTGGCCGCTTATCTAAGCACAGTTCACATGCAAAAAACACATCTCTATACACTCTCATGTGTTTAAAACAAAGACAAATACGTCTATTACAAACACGTGCAAATAAAGAAAACACGTCACTATGGGGCAAAGACAAGAAAAATTGTTGACCTCTTGAACCAATCCCATAACCCTGAAATATTTAAACAAAAACCCTCTCCCTTTGATAAACAATAGTTTTTTTAATATTCACTCCACTCCATAATGGAACAAAAGGAATCGAAATTCTCGTAAAACACATAAATCTCGTCGGCACAATACAAACGCGATCGGTGAAAACGCACCTAGCAACCGTCACTCATGAACTAGACTGAGTTGCTTGTCTCACGACTCCCGCCCTGAAGAATCTCGGTACGAGCAAATTTGATGACCCTAATAGAAATTTTCTTTCCTCATCCCCCCATCCCACGGATGGATATTTTCTCTACCCCTTTTTCACTTAGCAACCGAGATCTAACAATTTAACAATTTTCCACAATCCCACAAAGCTTTGTCGTTCGAAAACTATCGCTAAGCCATAACCCCTTTTATTTTCTAACCGGCCACCCATCTCTACATTGGCGTTCCTAGTCACAAAAAAGAAAGAAAAGTTTTATATCCCCTCTTAACCGCTCGCCACCACTGTAACTGGGGGGATTTTTCCCCCATTATTCATAAGGTAAGCGTGGACACGAAACGGAAGGCAGACTCACTCACCCCATTACTCATAACCTTTCTCTCTCTCTCTCTCTCTCGGCAATCTCTCTCTCTCTCTCTCTCTCTAAGGAATCTCTCTCTCTCTCTCCACCTCTTTCTCTCCATTCTAACAGGTAATGAAAATGAGAGAGTTGCATCATAACATTAACATTTATTAACAACTAATAAATAAATCAACCAATGAAGTAATCCAGTCTTACAGACTAACTCAAAAAACAGTACAATGTCTAGTCACCAAAACAAGTCTACACCCCTCTGGGAATTCTTTGTCCCTCTGCATTCCACAAGTACCAGAATCGTCCAGACAACCGGACACTAAACACTATTAATAAAAAACTCCCCCGGCGAATGCCACGGCATCTTGCCTGTGACTTGAAGCCCTCTATCAAAATCCCTCCCATAGGCTTGGGTATGAACCTTTTAACAGAAAGAGGCGCACACGCACATACGAACACACGGTTCGATAGCGCCTCACGGTTCTAGCTGCATCCAGTTTCACAAAGGCACTTTGAGAAGAGTTCATAAACTGTCGTACATTGACTTGTCGAACTAAGCATTTTTATCTCACGCCATCCCCAGAAACTCATTGTTCAGCTACTCTTAGGTCGTCACCTCTACACGGTTCTCCATATATATATATATCTATAATATATATAATATATATATGTTATATTATATATACCTATATATATATATATATATATATATATATATATATATATATATATATATATATAATATATATATATCTTCTATTTAACTTATACTTGAATAAGAACATTGTCTCTTCTTTACCTCGTGTCTATTCCTGTCCGAATTTGTTTCCCTAATCGACCAAGATCCGTCCTAAGTCGTCCTGAACCTTCTCATTATCGGTTATCACAAGTTGCCTCACGTGAAGGTTTTAAAAAAATCTTTGGGGCGAATTTCGATTAGTATAATAATTCTGGCTTTTTATTTATTTATTTTTTTGCATGTAGGCATAAATTGCGCTCTGGTTATGATTAGAGTTTATTTTTATATAAGGTTGGAAAGGATAACAACCGCAGTTCTCTCTCTCTCTCTCTCTCTCTCTCTCTCTCTCTCTCTCTCTCTCTCTCTCTCTCTCTCTCCTCATGAGACACTTGTTTTACGGGCTCCCCGTTCGCTGTAGTCACGACGCTGGCTCCAATGGCGAAAGTCTTCTTCAGTTTTTTTTCATTTTCCGAAATTATTTTTTTTTTTTTATTGCTGAGAATATTAACTGAACTGCTTTTTGTTTAATGCCAGTTCCGTTATTATTCGGACCACTTGATTTTAAGTTTATTTTTGGTCGTTTCTTCCATTCTTTTTTTTTTATATTGGCAATAATTGTTTTCTTAAATTATATTTTCAGTTCTGTATTATCAAGAATATTAACTGAATTGCTTTTATTCCTTGATGCCAGTTTTCGTTATCTTTCGAACCACTTGATTTTAAGCTTATTTTTGTTCGTTTGCTCTGTTAATTTTTTAGAAATAATGGCAATAATCGTTTCTATGCTTCATGTCTCAATTCCAGAGAAGATTGATTAAAAAAAACCAAAGAATCTTGTGAATCAATTGCTGAGGAAAATGGACAAAGAAATACGATCGTAAAAATAAAAAAAAGTTCTCGTAAATAATTCTTGTAGGGATGACGTCTCGTAATAGCGTCTATATTTCCCAGAACATCATCGTCTATGAGTGTATTTGGAATTCTGCTTAAGAGGAAACATAAAGTTTTATTATTATTATTATTATTTTTTTTTAATCTTGTCAGGAGGAAGAAATAAAGAAGATTTTGGCCTTTTTCGTAGATGTGATTTATGAGTGAAGACCTGGGACTGGTAATATGGCTCTCTCTCTCTCTCTCTCTCTCTCTCTCTCTCTCTCTCTCTCTCTCTCTCATGTATCTAGCCTTCGAGTTAATTATGTTGTCATCGCCTGTCAACCATCAGAGCCATACAGTACTGAAATTATCCCAGGATTTCAAAGAGTCTTTGAAACTGACCTGTGACCTCGAACGGTATGTCAAGGTCAGAATTATTTAATGGAAAATTACCACGAAACCCCACCCCCATGACGTCTACTTACCGAGTATTCATTACAATAACAATATTCCCCACTCCGAATAATCGTTGCCAGACGCACGATCATGGCTACCTTTAACCTTGAAATGAAATAAAAACTACTGAGGCTAGAGGGCTGCAATTTGGTATTTTTGACAATTGGAGGTGGATGATCAACACACCAATTTATATTTATATGAATAAATATTTTTAAAAAGTATCCAAGTGATGAAGTGATGACCTCATAATTTTTCATAAAATTTAAGAAAAAAAAGGCCTTAACCAATAAATTAAAAAAATGTGCTCGCCTTATGGCAATATCGTCTCATTTCCAGTGAAAGTGGAAGTTCAGTCGTGCAATATTTAGGAAATGACTGTCGTCGTTTGAAGTAGTTGTCAAAAAAAATAAAATAAAATAAAAGCGCCATGAATATGGAAATAGCTGTCCGGGGAGCGAAATATTATTGGGAAAAAGAGGGTTCATTGTTCTTGTAATATTCAACGTATGTTGAGTCATTATCATTATATATTCGTGACTCACTATCATAATACATTCGTGATTAAATATCATTATAAATATCTGATTCAAGATCATACATTCATAATTCAGTATTATTATACATTCGTGAGTTATTATCATTATATATCTTCGTGATTGCAATGTCATTTTACTAATTCGGAGTAATTATCATGTATACATTCACGGTCTCCTATCATTATACATTCGTGATTCAAATCATTATACATTCGTGATTCAAGAACATGATACATTCGTAATTCAGTATCATTATTCATTCGTGAATCATTATCAATATATATTCATGATTCACTATCATTATACATTCGTGATTCAAATCATTATACATTTGTGATTCAAGATCATGACACATTCGTAATTCAGTATTATTATGAATTTGTGATTCAATATCGTTATACATTCATGATTCACTATTATTATATATTCATGATTAACTATCATTATACATTCGTGATTCAATATCATTGTACATCTGTGATTCAAGATCATGATACATTCCTAATGCAATTTATTATACATTCGTGAGTCATTGTTTAAATATAGTTTTGATTCAGTATCATTATACATTCGAGATTCAAGATCATTACACATCTCTGATTCAAGATCATGATACGTACATTCATGATTCAGTATTATGATGCATCCATGATTCAGTATTATCATACGTTCGTGATTCAGTGTCATGATACATCCATGATTCAATATCATTATAGTACACTTGTGATTCGATATCATTATACATATCACTATACAGTCGTGATTCAAGAACATTTATATTCTTTGTCTCAGAATGAGACCCTCTGATAATAGCTCTCTCTCTCTCTCTCTCTCTCTCTCTCTCTCTCTCTCTCTCTCTCTCTCTCTCTCTCTCTCTCAGTCGTATATAGGCCGCAGCCATAATTGAGAGCAGCGTCCTTTCTGATATGTAAAGTAGCTGTCTGCTTCGTCACTTTCATTTGCATATCATTAAGGAGAAAGAATTTTGATAGATTTTTCCACCTGTGCATTTGCTTTATTCAGGCCTCAGTTTTCAGATCATTTTTTTTTATTTCATCGTTAGTTTATCTCATTTTATTTTTTAGTTGCATGTGACGTCAGTGTTACTTCTTTCGTAGTTAGTAATTGGTTCCACATTGGCGACAGCGGGGGAGCGAACTCAGTCTACCAGATTGATAGGCGAGTACGCAACCCACCCGTCCAGGAAGGAGCTTATTCTCGAGATGAATATATTCTGAAGTAAGGACATTTACCCTAAATTGCTTTTGACAATTTTAATTGATATTATACGTCACGATCTCTCACACCACCGAAGGAATTCTCCATTCAATATGCGACCATTATTATTCATCACTTTCCCATCAAAGAGCTTTCTTTTATTTCCTTTCTGTCGTCTCGTGGGAACTCCCCCCCACCCCACCTCCAGCCTCCCAATCACGACAGCTGATTCGTGGTTTCGTAAATCCGGTTTGGTTCCTGGTCTCCCGAAAATGAGGTGCTGGCCCACTCATATTAACTTTCCGACAGATTGGAATTATGTAGATTGGGAAATGCGAATGGAAATAGTCGTAGTTTAGACTGATTCCTTTTATTTACTTGTATTATTTGATATTTTTTCTTATTTCTGAGAATAAAAATAGTCCTATTTCAGTCTGATTCCTTTTATTTACTCGTATTATTTGATATTTTTCTTATTTCTATTTTCCTTTAAAACCCGTAGGGGAGTAGTGCCATCGGTGCACCTTATGTGGCGGACTGTAGGCGTTGTCAGCTTTATTTATGACCCTAGCAGCACCTACTGATGTTTGAGCCTTTTAATTTAACTCTCCAACTCTTCGTTGTGCAACTGAATTTTTCTCCCAAGTCCTCCTTCAGTTCCTAAATTAGTCAATATTATTATCTATGTAGACTAATAGAAATATTACTTAAGCAACTTCAATGCAATGAATGTATTACTCTGCTAATCAATAACACAATATCCAATCTATTAATTCTCTGTTAGATAATTTACTTCAAAGGAAGCTCGGAGTGAGGGTTTGCGAAATACTCTCACTCCTCTCTCTCTCTCTCTCTCTCTCTCTCTCTCTCTCTCTCTCTCTCTCTCTCTGTCTGTCTTTTCCCTCTCTATGTGCTTTCCCCTTTAGTAACTTACTACACATGACACTTAACGCATATAGTTTAGCATGGAAAACAGAACACTTTCTATTTAACGTAAGAGAAAATAAAGTAAGCTCTCTCTCTCGCACACACACACACACACACACACATTTCATTTGAGTAACTCACTACATGCGACAGATAATGCACATATAGTATAGCACGGAAAGCAAAACACTTACTACTTAACGAAAGAGAAAATAAAATAATTCTTGGTGGCTTCGGTTGGCTGATATTACGTTAATGGATTCTCGTCAGGAAGAAAAAAATAATTGGGGGGAAAAACGTGCAAGTGGAAAGGCAAAAAAAAACCAAGGGAAAAAACTAGTTTTAGTAGAATTGGTTTTAACGTTTTTTTCCCGCTTTTATATTCTATGCAGAGACACATGGGGAATTTTAGGGGTTTTTTTTTTATGACAAGTAAAAGCAATACAAAAGTTTTGGAATTGAAAATAATCGAACGGTAAATGTAATTGGTAACAATATTACTCCCCCATATGTACGCGTAAATAACATACGTACAGTGCACCTCACGCGATCCACTGTAGACACTGCTTAATTAAGGTTCTTTGCAGCGTCCCTTGGGCCCCTAGCGGCAACCCCTTTCATTCATCTTACTATACCTCCGTTAATATTCCCTTTCTTCCATCGTACTCCCCACCCTCTCCTAATAATAGTTTCATAGTGCAATTCAGTTTCTGTTTCAGCGCTGATTTACCTCATGGGTCCCAGTGCTTGGCCTATGGCCTAAATTTTATAGTCCATTTCATTCCGCACAAGACTATAACTGATTGGATTAGCGTGTTCACGTAACAGCAGAATAAATCTGTCTCATATTTATCCTTAAAATTCTTTTGAAATTCCCTTTTGTCATGGCAGTAATTATGCCTGTAAAGGGACTTTTCAGTCATTTATAAGAATAATCTGCATATTCCGCTTAAAAAGGATCATATAAACAATCATGTGTACTCCTAATGACGGCCCTAATATATGCTGGTCCGCTGGTATAGTCGCTAGCGTCGTGACATGCAGCTCGGATATCGCGGGGTCGGCCCCGCTATATCCGGAATCCTTCTCATTCCAGAAGTGTTTCCATTCCAGTGTTCATGATTAGGGGTAGCGCCTCAGTGGCGTGGTCGGTATGGTCTTGGCCTGCCACCTTCTTGGAGGCCGCGAGTTCGATTCTCGGGCATTCCACTGAGGGGTGAGAGATGTGTATTTCTGGTGATAGAAGTTCACTCTCAACGTGGTTCGGAAGTCACGTAAAAGCCGTTGGTCCCGTTGCTGGATAACCACTTAGTTCCATGCAACGTACAAACACCATGCAAACAAACAAACGAATGGTGGTGAATTAATTAAGCGAATATAAAACTTTCAAGGTTAAAGACGCTTCGGATGCTGTATATTGAAAGTGAGTCCTAAAAATCATGAAAATTGATGATAACCATCTTCTATTGCTATGGAGGAGTTATGGAGTTCCATTTGACAACGTCTGTGTGTGCGTGTGTGTGTTTTTGAGAGAGAGAGAGAGAGAGAGAGAGAGAGAGAGAGAGAGAGAGAGAGAGAGAGGACGGATGGTTAACGACTGTTTAACGACTGTATTGGCTGTTGGTGAATTCTGGGCTGTTTGCTTTTAGAGATCTGTGTTTTGAGTGAGAGTTTTTCAGTGAGTCTTTGATGAGAGCTGGTGATAATCGGTGGTATCGGCAGCGATCTAGTGAAGGCGGTGAAATTCGTTTGAGTTGTGTGTTGTTGATTTGTTGTTGTTGATTGTTTGTTTGGTTGTTAATTGATTTAGCTGTGTTGATTTGTTGTGCTTGTAGGTTTTTGTTGATTATTGTGTTGTGGTAGGGTTGTTGTTGGAGCTGTGGTTTCTTGGTGGGTTGTGAGTTGTTGAAGTTGTATTGGTGAGCTGTTGTGATTCCATGGTGTGTTTGTGGGTGTGTGTGTTGCTTTTTGTGTGTTGTGTTGTTGGGTGTGGTCCTGTTGTTGTTGTTGTATCTCTTGTGACCTCGACCAGTGGACAGCACAGGATGGCCCGGAGTATCTGGAGAGTTGTAAGTACGTGTGTTTTGTGTGTTTTGCTTTTGTTTGTTTTTTGTAGCTATAGTCAATTGTCCTGCAAGTATTTTGTGTAAAGAAGAAAGTGTGACTGGGGTGGGTTGGGTAGCAGGAGTGATTAGGTTAATGTGGGGAGGGTTTTGCAACTTGTTTTTTCTACTTGTGATCCGCCACATTGCATATGGGATGTTATTAATTTGATGTTGAATGGCTAATCAAGAGACAAAAAATTATGACAATTTATAATACTAATTTTAAGTTATGAGAAAAATTAAATTCCTGAGATGTAAGTCATCCATTTATAAGTATGGATTTTGCAGCGGCAAAACACGTGTCCTTTATCTCGACTATTTCCAGGATATCGAACATCCTTCCCAGAGCCAATATCCTATTCCATTCAGCCCCAACTTCCTGTCTTTCAGTGGCAGACATTTAGACATTATCAAGGCCTGAGTAAGGCGCCGGGTATGTTTGTTTGTATGGTGTTTTTTACGTTGCATGGAACCAAGTGGTTTATTCAGCAAACGGGGGGACCAAACGGCTTTACGTGACTTCGAACCACGACGAGAGTGAACTTGAAATATATCTCTCACTCCTCAATGGAAAGACCGAGAATCGAACCCGCGATCACCGAGGTGAGAAGCAAACACCAAACCAACCACGCCACTGAAGGTGCGCCGGGTATGTGTTTACAGTGAAGCCTTTGCAATTGTATTTCCATTGGACGGTTTTGAGTTGATGTTATTCACTTTCATTCAGTTTTTGGGGTATCTTCATTTACATTTTTTCGCGAATGAAGAAGGATAACATTTTTGCCTTTTTTCTGTCCGCTCCATAGAAAGATGAATTATACAGTGAAAGGATTTTCGAATTGTTTTTTTATAAGGACTTCAAAATGATATATATATATATATATATATATATATATATATATATATCTATATATATATATATATATATGATAACAGTATATACATATATATATATATATATATATATATATATATATATATATATATATATATATATCTATGATATATATATATATATATACATATATACATATATATATATATAATATATATACCAATATATATATATATATGTATATATATATCTATATATAATATATATATATATATATATATATATATATATATATATACATATATACATATATTTTATATGTATATGTGCTATGTATGTATATGTATATATATAGAGAGAGAGACAGAGAGACTCCCTTCTCCCTTCCCAAACTAAAAGGGATTAAAGTACCAAGCACGTACTTCAGTACAGAGGCCAACATATAGGCCCATAAAATGATTTCATTAAATAAAAAAGCCCAAATCATCCCTTTATTGGAAACCTGCTTTGCAAGCTCACGGACGTATTTGCTTGCAAAGCCATTTCAAGTTCTAATTATCATTTTGACAATACAGTGCTCGCGAATTACTCATAATTATTTGATGGTTATCACATTTAATTTACTGGAGTTCCAGGTAATATCAAGTATTCCTACATTTTGCCAATGAAATCAACAGATTTAGTGGCTGAATTCTAATCATATCTCAACTCATGGTAATAGGTTATCACTGCCAACAGCATACGATTACAAATGGCATTTGATATCCACCCGAGTATTCGTTTGCATCGATATTCCATTGTTTACACGCTCGTCTTTTGTCTTTTGTTGTATTCTGGTAACTGACTTGACTGTTGTCGTCTCGAGTTCCTTCGTTTTCCTCCAGTGCAGTGTAGTGTGCCTCCTTGTTAACGTTTTTTTTTAAAACTAGACTTTGTTAAATCTCTCCCTTTCTGAGTATAAATATAAAAAAGATAGTATATCAAAGAAATTGTTAGTTTAACTGTCATTTAATTTTATCAATGAAAGCATCGGCGGAAGGAAAATAAATTCATTAAAAGAGAACCGCCACTTTTTCTATTCAACAGCCGATGGAAGTTTCAACTTCCACTGTCTCTAATTCATTCAGTATGGGCGGTTAACCGGTCTCTACCTTGTGTCAATTGTTTTTCTGTGTTTTTTTTTTTTTTTTTTTTTTTTTTTTTTTTTTTTTAATTTGTGCATTTGCAGTCGACGCTCGTTTCTGGGATGGACAAAAGATACTTTGTAATGTCTGAATGTCATGATTGGACGTCCATTTTTCTCTCCATTCGTCCGAAAACTGACCATATTTGACTTATTTTTGTGGCCTAATGATTCAACACCCAGATACCTGTCAATCTATGTCCTCAAAGGCTACTTCTTACTGGTGGTTATAATGTCCAACAAGATGAAATCATTCAATTGGTCAAGACGTTCTGCCTCCACCGAATTCGGCAAGTGCTTAATTTTGTTAGTTTTGTTGATTTTGTTAATTTGTTTTTGGTAAATACTGACTGAATTTCCCCTGATATGCTCTTGTTTTGGGATCGTATCGGGCATAATAGCATGATTTCACTTCCACGAGACGTCGCATCATAGCCTAGGTGTAGGACAGTTCAAGCTCATGCGTATAGGCTATATATGTGTATATATATACATTATATACTTATGTATAGTTCAAAACTTAAGTGTTGATAAGGATTGTATTGTTGTGGCAACTTTTTTGCCGTGAAGATTGTTCCTAATTGCTAACATATTATGAGGGTCAGCATAGGTTACATAGTCAAGTTCAATCTGTTGACTGAGGCCTACATTGATTTATAAATATTGAGTTGGTTTTCCGACGCCTAATTACTGATGACCCCTGACCCCATGTCAAAGAAACCGTTGCTTATACTTTTAAAATAATTTTTTAAAAATTAAACTTTATGGAAGGTAGTTAAGAAAACATGATTTACAACTCATAAAAAATTATTTATTCATTTGTTTAGTGTACTTTTTATACGTCCAAAGTTTTCTAAAAACTGTTTTTAATCTATTTTTGATTACCGAGTTGTCCACCAGTACTTACATTTTTACTTACACCTCATAAAACTTTATCTAAATGTCAGTTAAATGTATTTTTTATCCACATTCAGATCGATTTAGGAAAATAAATAAAATTTCTACATTTAAATACATAGCAAATGTTGGCTTTCGTGCTTTGTAATCATTCCAGGCACCATCTTAACCTTTTGTTCTAAGTACTGAAGCTCATAATTCCAAAGGAAATTGGTACCTACTATTTTTAAGCATTAGACTATAAAACAAATTTTCCTGGAGCTAGTAAAACCTTTCATCCCTAAAATTCGTAAGCAGATTCACCCCTAAAATCTTTCATTCTTTATTTTCTCTCAGTTTCGCATTATATTTCACTCGAAATTACTTTTAGACTTAAAGAAACGACTGGTTCTGGTTCACTTTCCATCTGGTAGACGCAAACTGCTCCAACATAGCACAGCATGGCAGCCGTTTGGCGGGTCAGCCGCTGTCATAGAATACGCGTCATGATATCTATGATTTTAACCGCCGCAAAATATGCACAAGGATGAACGTCCAACGTGGAAATGTGTATTTAGGTGAGCCATTTCTCATGAACGCTGCTTCCTCCTGTTTAAACGGTTTTATTTGGAGAAGTGTGCTTCCGCGCCTGTGTCTTCACGTTTTCTTTAAGGGGGGAACTATGTCAGTGGTATTCCCGTTTTCTTCATAAGGAAAAGTTTAACTATATAGTTCGGTCTTTGCGTGAGGAAGTAGTTTTTCGTTTACGAAAATCTAATTTTACCAGTTGATTATTTTGGCTTTTAGACTAACCATTTTTTTTATATGCTATGAACTTGTAGTGAGAATCTCTCTCTCTCTCTCTCTCTCTCTCTCTCTCTCTCTCTCTCTCTCTCTCTCTCCTTAAGGGAAGTGTCAAGGAAAGGGGAATACCTGACTTAGCCCCTTAATAGAGCCCTCGACATTCTCTCTCTCTCTCTCTCTCTCTCTCAGGAATATCGTTGAAACCAGTAAGGTGGGAGAGTTACCCTCACTCCCCCCCCCCCCCCCCCCCCCCTCTCTGCTATTACCCTACCCGTCATAGGACTCCTGAAGGCTTAAATGATCAGGGAACCTCTTCCCACAAGAATTGTCTGGAACTGAGTATAAAGAAGCTCTTTGAGGTGTTGGGCCTACCTCCTCCTCCTCCTCCTCCCTTTCCCATCCTCCTCCTCCTCCTTCAGTCTCCTCTTTTCCTCTCTTTCCCATCCTCCTCCTCCTCCCCCTCTTCTCCCTCCTCCTCCTTCCCTCTCCCCATCCTCCTCCTCTCTCCCCATCCTCCTCCTCCTCTTTTCCATCCTCCTTTTCCTCCTCCTCACATGCCCGAAAAGGAGATCTATGGAGGGATTTCATAGTCCCAGAAGGAATCGGCTTAACGAAAATGTATGTAGGGCCAGACCGAGGAGGTTTGGATTCTCTTGTAATTGATTCAATTGACGGACTGAATAATATATTCCTCAGTCCTTAATTATATAAGGAGTGATTATGATGGTTAGTTTGTCTTAAGGGTCTGTTAAAGTGGGTGTCTTAGTTTTAGTAAGTCACGTTTGTCCTTTATAAGTGTTTACTAAGTGCTCATGCTAGAGTTTTCTTTTCTTGGTGCTACCTATGAGCTATTTTTAACTTTTCCATTTTGCTTTGATTCTGAAAGTAATCCGGTGACAATGGTGTTTACGAAAAATGATTAGCAGCTTTACAGCTTTTATAAAAGTAATTACAAGCATTTGACATCTTTCATAAAAACAATTACCAGCTTTGACTGCTTTCATAAAAGTAATTACCAGCTTATGTCAGCTTTCATAAAGGTAATTACCAATTTTGACAGCTTTCAGAAAAGTAATTGAAAGCTTTGACAGCTTTCATAAAAGTAATTAACATCTTTTGACAGCTTTCATAAAAGTAATTACCAGCTTTGACAGCTTTCATAAAAAGTAATTATATACCAACTTTTAACAGCTTTCATAAAAAGTAATTACCAGCTTATGACAGCTTTCATAAAAAGTAATTGCCAGCTTTGACAGCTTTCATAAAAGTAATTACCAGCTTTCACATCTTTCATAAAAACAATTACCAGCTTTGACCGCTTTCATAAAAGTAATTACCAGCTTTCACATCTTTTATAAAAGAATTACCAGCTTTGACTGCTTTCTTAAAAGTAATTACCCACTTTTGACAGCTTTCATAAAGGTAATTACCAGTTTTGACAGCTTTCATAAAAGTAATTACCAGCTTTAACAGTTTTCATAAAAGTAATTACCAGCTTTGACAGTTTTCTTAAAAGTAATTACTAACTTTAACAACTTTTATAAAAGTAATTATCAGCTTATGACAGCTTTCATAAAAAGTAATTACCTGCTTTGACAGCTTTCATAAAGGTAATTACCAGTTTTGTCAGCTTTCATAAAAGTAATTGCCAGCTTTGACAGCTTTCATAAAATTAATTACCAGCTTTTGACAGCTTTCTAAAGTAATTACCAGCTTTGACAGCTTTAATAAAGGTGATTACCAGCTTTTCATAAAAATTATTTGCTATCTTTGACAGCTTTCATAAAAATAATAACCAACTTTTGACAGCTTTCATAAAAGTAATTACCATCATATGACAGCTTTCATAAAAGTAATTACCTGCTTTTGACAGCTTTCATAAAGGTAATTGCTGGCTTTGACAGCTTTCATAAAAGTAATTGCTGGCTTTGACAGCTTTCATTAAAGCAATTACCAGCTTTTGACAGCTTCCATGAAAGCAATTACCAGCTTTGGCAGCTTTCATAAAAGTAATTACCACAGCTTTCATAAAAGTAGTTACCAGCTTTGACAATTTTCATAAAAGTAATTACCAGCTTTAATGGCTTTCATAAAAGTACTTATCAGCTTTGACAGTTTTCATAAAAGTAATTACCAGCTTTGACAGCTTTCATAAAAGTAAATGCCAGCTTTTACAGCTTTCATAAAAGTAATTGCCAGCTTTGACAGCTTTCAAAAGTAAATACCAGCTTTTGACAGCTTTCATAAAGGTAATTACCAGCTTTGACAGCTTTCATAAAAGTAATTGTCAGCTTTGCCAGATTTCATAGTAATTAACAGCTTTCATAAAAGTAATTACCAGCTTTACAGCTTTCAAAAAAGTATTTACCAGCTTTAACAGCTTTCATAAAAGTAATTGCCAGCTTTTACAGCTTTCATAAAAGTAATTTCCAGCTTTGACAGCTTTTATAGTAATTACCAGCTTTGACAACTTTCAAAAGTAAATACCAGCTTTTGACAGCTTTCATAAAGGTAATTACCAGCTTTGACAGCTTTCATAAAAGTAATTGTCAGCTTTGACAGATTTCATAGTAATTAACAGCTTTCATAAAAGTAATTACCAGCTTTAACAGCTTTCATAAAAGTAATTACCAGCTTTGACAGCTTTCATAAAAGTATTTACCAGCTTTGACAGCTTTCATAAAAGTAATTGCCAGCTTTGATAGATTTCATATTAATTACCAGCTTTGACAGCTTTCATAAAAGTAATTACCAGCTTTGGAAGCTTTCATTAAAGTAATTACCAGCTTTGACGGATTTTATAAGAGTAATTACCAGCTTTGACAGCTTTCATTTTACAGCTTTCACAAAGATATTACAAGATTTTACAGCTGTCATAAAAATAACGACCAGCCTAACCTAACCTAACCTAAAATAGCTTTCATAAAAGTAAAGACCATCATTACAGCTTTCATGAAAGTAATTACCAGCCTTTACATTTTCCAAAATCATTTGGTTTTTATGTCATATTTCATACCGCTCTCTCTGGCGTAGGAATTTTAAACAGGGATAATTAACATCACATTCCTAACTTCCTTCCTTCTGAATATCCTACACATCTGTGCCTCTATTTGTGGCACCTGATTCACTTTAAAGTCTCATCAAGGATTTATACGTCAGGTGAGAACTACGCTGCCATCATGGGAGACTTTAGTGACATAGTGATAATGCATAATATAATGCTCTTACTTTATTTATTGGATACCATCTTGTTGGCACGCGCTGGAACTCTGCGCTGCTGTCTCCCCTCACCTCCCAGTCCCCTACCTACCCTGGTGGGGGCAAACAAACAAGTTTTTAGGAGGAGGGTGGATGTCTTCCCTACCCTCCCAGTCCCCTACCTACCCTGGTGGGGGCAAACAAACAAGTTTTTAGGAGGAGGGTGGATGTCTTCCCTACCCTCCCGTTCCCTTACCTACCCTGGTGGGGGCGGACAAACAGGTTTTTAGGAGGAGGAGGGTGGATGTCTCCCCTACCCTCCCGTTCCCTTACCTAATCCCCGCCCCCCCACCCAGGGTTTGGTTCGTAACGTTAATTATCGTAACGTCTATGAACACCACAATTTAATCCACCCAGTTCCAAGTTTTAATGGCTTTTTATTCATGTCGTTATTGACGATCTACCAAATCCTTTTTTGAAAAAGGGAGACGAATGTATGTATGCATGTATGTACGTACATATGTACGCATGTTGCTGGTACATGCCAGAGAATATTGCATATTGAACGGCGGCATTTGCATAGCTTAATGACTTGGCAATTTTCTTATTCAACCCGAGTTGCTCCTCGTTTGGTGCAGGCTTGATTTTGCAACGACTTTTCCCCTGCAATCTTCGTGGCACCGCTAATTACCCAGTAGGCAATTTGGCCTTTGCTGGGGAAAGGTTTTTAATTGCCTCTCTCTGCGACTCGATGCCGACGCGTTTTGCTCTAAATGACTGCTTTCGTTTCCTGGGATTTACGCTGCTTCAGAGCGACAGATGGTATTCGGGTGCCCTTGAGTGGCATGTGGCGCCAGATATTTCCAGGTGGCACCAGATCTTTCCAGTTGTACGTAAGCTGCCTTGTGGGTTATATCTTGTCTAAATATCAGCCAACTGTCAAACGATCGCCACTTTTCTTCAAGAGCTACAGATACATGAATCCCAGAATATTAAATCTTAGACCGAGATAATAATTGCAGGCGAACATTAGCTATAGTAGATTCTCATCAACCGTGCGTTTGATGTCTAGGCCAGTCCATTACGACGCTCCTGATTAGCTGTTGTTAAGCCAATCACATAGGCAGGATGTAAGTTCCACCTCTCCTGAGGGATACTTTTGAAAGACGTATCCCTCTGGCGAGGTGGAACATAGATCCCACACGTGAACTTTAATTTACAAATTAAACTAATTTACAAATTATTATTATTTTTTTTTTTTTACAGATACTGGTACCATACATATGACTAATTAGACAAAGGAGTGCGAGTGAGCGAAATTCAGCGCGTTTAAATTTTCACGTTTGGGACACTTGTTAAGCATCCAGATTAAATTAAAACTTTGCCAAATTCGAGGCCGAGTGCAGTTAATTATTGTTAAATCGAAAAGTTGGCCCACCCATTTTGAGTCATTTTCATTTTGATTTCGGCCATGCAAAGGATGTGGCATTTCGGTGCCAAATTTTTGTTTTCGCTTTTTGCCTTTAATTAACTATCTATTATCGTGTGGTGATTAGTACAGCAATTTCGAAACCTGTTATCTGTGCTTTTTCTATGTAAGGTTAAATATGAATTTTATCCGTGGTGTCAGTATACTTTCTAACGTAAATAAAAAAAGATAACAAATAAAAACTTTTCATTGTTAAATTCTGAAACTTGGTAAATCATTGTTAAATGCAATGACTTTTTGAACCATTGTTGAAGAGAAACACTTGTTAAACCACTAGCTTTCGTTTCGGTGACAATACAACTTTGATCAGGTTTATCGAACGTAAATAATTTTATTTTTTTATTTTATGTTAAATGCAAAAACTTGCCAAACCATTGTTTAATACAAAGACGTTTTGAATCATTGTTAAAGAGAGAAAGCCTTGTTAAACCGCTAATTTCGTTTCGGTGACAATAAATATAAGCAACTTCGTCTATACTTTAATATAAGCCAGAACAATTTTCTTACACATTTATGCTATGCAACCCATTACACACCAATGAATTTATTTATTTTTTACTGAAAAAAGTACAATCGTCAACAAATATTCCGATTGTCGTTAATAACAATCAATACCCAGGAGTGATTTACATATAAATCCAAGTTGCGAATTAGATTCCAATGGCCAAACAATACCATTTCTTAAAAAAAAAAAAACTCAAAATACGTTCAAAATGAAATGTGGTGTTGTTGTTATGTTATTAAAACTCTACACAATTTACGATGTTGAATTTGCCCTGTTATGACGGTAATCTGCTTAGTATATGTTAGCGAGGCCGTTTTTCGTTGCAATTGATGTAAATTATTTTAATTTTAATGGATGTATTAAATTTTGTTTATGAGTTTATCCTTTTGATAGTAATTGAAGTCAGTATCGTATAATGGGTCTTCCTGTAATATATGTTAATCATCTGGAAAGGGTTACCTGAGAAGTGCGTTTGCTAATTCCCATCGGATTCTGTTGACTGGTTTCTAAGATATCCTGCCAATAAAGTATTCAGGTGGCTCTTAAGAAAAGGGTTACAGGACTTCACTGTTATATAACATCTATATATATATATATATATATATATATATATATATATATATATATATATATATATATATATATATATATATATATATATATATATATATATATATATATATATATATATATATATATATATAAACTACCAGTACCATTCTGGTGAATAAATACTTATAGTGGTACTGGGACTTTATGGACACCTTGTCCAGTCTGCTATTCACGCCCCCCCCCCCCCCACCCCCCCCCCCCCTCCAACCCCTCCAACCCCTCCTCAAACCACTTAACTATGGAGATCCTTATTTGTCCTTTAAATCCCCATTGGAAAGAAGGAAGGATATTTCCTAGAGTCGTTAGAATTTCCATGAATGCTGGAACGGGTTGCCACCGTTCGTGTCGATTGAACGTCGCCCAGGATCTGACGCTTTGCTGGTTCTTTCAAACTCATTCTCATTTTCGCTTCGCGACAGCTGGAAAATTTCTTTTATAGGATCTTTCTATCGAAAAAGTGAGGGTAAATTAATATAGAACTATTTGGCCTCTCTCTCTCTCTCTCTCTCTCTACTTTTTAAGAATAATTGCATTTGTTATCAATAAATCAGTGTAGAGCTGTTTGCAGTCTCTCTCTCTCTCTCTCTCTCTCTCTCTCTCTCTCTCTCTCTCTCTCTCTCTCTCCTTTTTTAGAATAATTGCATTTGATATCAATAAATCAGTGTAGAGCTGCTTGCAGTCTCTCTCTCTCTCTCTCTCTCTCTCTCTCTCTCTCTCTCTCTCTCCTCTCTCTCTCCTTTTTAGAATAAGTTAAATTTGATGCGCTCTCTCTCTCTCTCTCTCTCTCCTTTTCAGAATAAAAGTTAAATATGATGGCCTCTCTCTCTCTCCTTTTCAGAATAAAAGTTAAATATGATGGCTCTCTCTCTCTCTCTCTCTCTCTCTCTCTCTCTCTCTCTCTCTCGTGGGATTCTGTACACGTCTGATTCGTACGAAAGCTCCATGCAAAACTGAAAAGCCACTTATAATATAATTCGTAAACACTATGTATACAGTATCCACTTAAATGTTTTATTTCGTCGTAAATCCCCAAAGGAGATATATCTTTCCCGATCGGTGTCTGTCTTTGTACTGTGAAGCTTTTTGTGAAATTGGTGGACGAAAAGATAAAAAGCGAAATATGCAAAAATACCTGAGGGGAAGAGCTGATTAAAAGGGAGAGGGTCTCTCTCTCTCTCTCTCTCTCTCTCTCTCTCTCCACGATTTCTCTGGTCACCTGTTTATGTAACATTTCAGTGTAAATGAATTTTTTTCTAAGAATTTCCTAAATCATTCTGAAGAGAAAGGACATATTTTTCATTTTAGTTTTCTGTAAAAAAGAAAGAAAGAAAAACTACTGTGCTGGCTTTGTCTGTCAGTCCGCACTTTTTCTCTCCGCCCTCGGCTCTTAAAACCTACTGAGGCTAGAGGGCTGCAAATTGGTATGTTGATCATCCACCCTCCAGTCATCAAACATACCAAATTAAAGCCCTCTAGCCACGGTAGTTTTAATTGTATTTAAAGTTAAAGTTAGCCATAATCGTGCTTCTGGCAACGATATTATATAGGCCAACACCGGGCCGTGGTTAACGTTTCATGGGTCGCGGGTCATTCAGCGTTATATTGAGACCACCGAAAGATCTATTTTCGGTGGCCTTGATTATATGATGTAGCGGCTGTGCAGAAATCTCGATTGCGCCGAAGAAACTTCTGCGCATTTTTAACTTGTTTAATTAGGATTCGACTTCAATAAGTAATTCATAAATAATAGGTAGGAAGTTACGTAGAAATCAAGTATAATTCTCTTTTGAAGTTGTGAGTTATTGTGTAGTATTTATGAAATGCTTGTTTTGCAAGTCGTTGTTTTTGAAATCCTCGTAACGAGTTGTGTTGTATTGGTGAAATAATTCCTTCACGGTCGATCTTTGTTGTTATTTACATTTCAGGATTACTGTTGGGGCGGGGGGGTGGGGTGGGGGGGGACATGAATGTTTATCGTAATTCTGGCCATTCAGTAACTTCTTTAAAAAACCCAGCCATGCCTTGAACATTACGTACCAAAGGCGCATTGAACCTTTTGGAATAGTTTGGAATAGCGAATGAAATAGCAGATTGGAATTGCGAACTGCAAGCGTTTATTGGAATGAGTAAGACGGCAACACAGAGCTTCCCTAGATGCATAAGCTAGTGCGCACAGTTGCTTGTGTGTTTGGGTATAAAGCTCGACATTATTCAGTAATACTTTAGTATTGGTCGTAGGCGAATGTACAGGGTGTCCATAAAGTCCCAGTACTATTAAAAGTATTTACTGCTCAGAATGGTACTGGGACTTTATGAAAACCCTGTATAGCACTCGTGGCTGGACGCTGTAATGGATAAGGTTTTAATGGATAGCTATCTGGAATATTTGCTTTTTATCGAATCTATACAGCAGTGCTTTAGACATTATATGTTGTATAGGTCAAACATGTTTCTTATTATTATTATTATTAGTAGTAGTAGTAGTATTTGTGTCATAAAAATCCACAATTATATATTAGAGTATATTGCTATATTAATTGTGGATTTTTATGAGACAGATTGTTCTCCACGACTTTCTCAACATTATTATTATTATTATTATTATTATTTTTTATTTTTTATTTATTATCACAGTCCTCCAGTTCAAATGGGTGGTATTTATAGTGTAGGGTTCCGGGTTGCATCCTGCCTCCTTAGGAGTCCATCACTTTTCTTACTATGTGCGCCGTTTCTAGGATCACACTCTTCTGCAAGAGCCCTGGAGCTACTTCAGCTTCTAGTTTTTCTAGATTCCTTTTCAGGGATCTTGGGATCGTGCCTAGTGCTCCTATGATTATGGGTACAATTTCCACTGGCATATCCCATATCCTTCTTATTTCTATTTTCAGGTCTTGATACTTATCCATTTTTTTCCCTCCCTCTTTCTCTTCAACTCTGGTGTCCATGGTATTGCGACATCAATGAGTGATATTATTATTATTATTATTATTTATTATTTATTATTATTATTATTATTATTATTATTATTATTATTATTATTATTATTTATGTCCTAAGAATCCACAATAATATATTAGACTATATTGCTATATATAATTGTTGATTTTTTGAGACAGATTGTTCTTCACGAGATTGTGAATTTCTAATTTCTTAACATTATTATTATTATTATTATTATTATTATTACTATTATTATTATTATTATTATTATTATTATTATTATTATTATTATTATTATATTATTACTACCAAAATCCAACAGCAATAGTTTTGAGTTTCCAACAAAAAATGGGGATGAATTATTATTGTTATTATTATTATTATTATTATTATTATTATTATTATTATTATATTATTATTATTATTATTACTACTACTACTACTACTACTACTACTACTACTACTACTACTACTACTTCCTTTAGAACCACCAACAACCAGCAGCAGAGGGAGTTTCGTCTCGAACAAAGAACGGAGACAAAATCAAAACTCTGAATTCCTACACCAAGAGAAACGGTATCACACCAAGACCCGTTTTTGTGTCCCTCCTTTCTTTACTACGGAAAGGGAGGAATTTTGTCTTTCTGGATCCGCTATTCTCTAAACTCAATGAAAAGGAATCTAATGGGAATCATAAAGTGGTCCCCTGGAGCGATTTGGAATGGTAATCTACCTATTTTATCATCTATGAACGAATAGCCAGAGAATACGGTTTAAGGAGAGTTAAGAGAGCAGATTCAGAATTGAATATATTTCGAAGAATCGGATGGACTTCTTTATATCTTCAGATATTTCCATTTTATCTTTTGAGTTACAGCCACGCAGCGAATCACCTCGGCATGAAGAATTCAAGGTATAAAATCATCTGTGATATTCGTCATTTTACATAATTAACACCCCGTAGGAAGGTAGCGCCGTCAGTGTACCTCGTGCGGTGCGCTGTAGGCATTACTTAACGTTATTTGCATCGTGCCTTCGGCCCCTAGCTGCAACCATTTTCGATTCCTTTTACTGTACCTCCTTTCATATTTTCTTTCTTCCATTTGACTTCCTAACAACTGACTCATAGTGCAAACTGCTTTGAGGTTTTCCTCCTGTTACACCTTGCAAACCATTTACCGTCAATTTCCATTTCAGCGCTGAATGACCTCGTAAGTCCCAGTGCTTGGCCTTTGGCCTAAATTCTATATTCAGTCAATCGCACACTAACATGTGAGCAGCGACAACAACTGAACCAGAAAGGAAACTAAGAAATATGACAATATTTAGCGATACGTATTTGAAGCTAATTCAGACATCCACTTTATATCAGTTCTTCATATCTATAGAAATGTTACTTATATCTAATGTTACTAAGATTTGCCACATTCCCCGGAATGCAAATGGCTCTCCTTCGTGTACATGTGTGTGCGTATGTGTGTGTATACGCAATCTGCCGTACATGACGTTAAATGAATAGGGTCGAATCCATCTTTCTCTTCTTCATACTAAAAGCTTGCGTGGATTCTCTTCGATAACTGGGGGTCAGCTTCTCGTTATTTCGATGTGGAATATTTCATTTCCAGTCTTTTAAATTCTTTCACGTTGCACAATATTCCGCCGTTTATTTAATTCGAGTTTGTTGTTGTTATAGTAGTAGTAGTAGGTGAACCGTACAGAATGCAAGGTAAAAAAAAAAAAAAAAGCAGAATAAACGCGAAAGTGGAATCCATTACCGGACCATAGCGGAGTTATTTCTCACTTTTTATCCTCTGCTCTCGTAGTTGGCGAACAGATTGGGACGTCACACATTCGCCCGGAAATTCTAAAAACTGTGCGGAGTTACTACCTTCTTTTTTCCTCCCATCAGTAATTGGACCATGTTTTCCTGGTTGATTATCGCGCGCATGCGCGCCAGTTGAGAGATTGTGTACACTATGTTTTTGGTGTTATTTGTTTCAACGTTTTTTTTTTATTTATTTTACACACACCCGTATATAAATATATATATATATATATATATAATATATATATATATATATATATATATATATATATATATATTATATATATATATATGCGTCGTGAGAGAGAGAGAGAGAGAGAGAGAGACATTATGCATCCATTATAATCAGTTATGATAAATAATATTCGGTTACTGCATAATCAGGGCTACCATAATGACGGCCAGTGTTTGCTGATATACTATCCACAATTCCCACCCGAGACAACAGCGACTCTCTCTCTCTCTCTCATCTCTCTCTCTCTCTCTAGGGCAATTACTATGAACGGCTTTTAAAAAGATGCCCCGCCGTTCTTGAAGACGCAGCAGTACTTTTAAGATGACCAGGGGGCCAGGGTGGGGGGCTAACAAGCCGAAATATCCGTGACACAGACGGCGAGTAATTAGAGAAATTAGCCCCGGGGTGGGGTAACCAGATTTATCGACCCATCCTGGGCAGCTGTGGGCGTCGGTGAAAGAAGACTCCGTGGGCGGAGGTTGTTAAAAGAGGCGTTAATGATGTACTTTGGCTTTATCGCCCGAGTTTACAGTCCTGGAAATCTCGTAATTGAGCTGTTTAGGGCCTTCTTCTGTTGGTCTGTCTTTAAAGCCCTCTTTTTATCCGTCCAGTAAGGTTTGGGATTTTTAATCGAGACTTCAGACTTCATATATATCATCTCAGGTTGGTTGAAATGCAACATGTCAAGTTTGGTGGATAACCGGGTCAGAACAAAGGTCGTATTTGCAGGTCAGAGGTTCAATAGGGATTTAACATTGACAGAAAATTTTTAAGTTGGGAGAATGGGGTCAGTGTATAAGTTATTTCGTCAAGTCAGAGGTCAAATAGGGATTTAACAGTGCCAGAAACTTTTACAGTTGGAAAAAAGGGTCAGTTCAAAAAATATTTCGTCAGATCAGAGGTCAAATAGGGATTTAACCTTGCCCATGCCTTTTTAAAGCGGAAGAACTTGTCGAATAAAGCTTCATATTTGCGGGTCAGAGGTCAAATAGGGATTTCAACTTTGCCCATAATTTTTTAAGGTGAAAGAGAAGGTCAAAGCAAAGGCCATATTTGCAGGTCAGGGGTCAAATAGGGATTAATCTTGCAGAATTTTTGAGGGTGAAAGAAAAGGTCAAAGCAGAGGTCATATTTGTAGGTCAAATGTCAAATAAGGATTTAACTTGCCCACATCTTTTGAACAAAAGACGAGACTTGATATTTTGTGTGCTTATCCCACTAAAAGAGCTCATAAGCAAAGTGAGGCTAATATCAAGGGTATACTTCGAGGTCAAAGGTCAATTTATTACTTGACCACTGTCAACGAAGTATGACCCTGATATCAACCTCACATAGACACATGCTTATAATGTTTTGTCATAATTTAAAAAAAAAAAATTCAGGATAAAGACTTCATACTTGACAAGCATACTCTAGTAATGAAACTGTGTGCAGAATGAGATAGGGTCACACTTGGGTTCAAAGGTCACCCTACTGGGTCATTGTTTCATTGTTATTTTAAGAATGGTGGTCTTTACCATAGACAGCAGAACAAAAACAGCGCCTTTGTTTGCGATGTTTTGTTATTTACCGTGAACTGAATTGTTGATTGACAGTAATCCTCTTAGAATGATTGTTAAAATATGTACTGATTTTATGGACAGTTTAAAATTGCTTCTGGAATCCTGCAAGGGTCCGCCTGCTGTTATCTTGAATCGTAAAAATGTCTGGAAACATCGCTAACGACGAGAAACCTGTGGCCTACGCAAACAATCCGCAGTTTTAATTCCTCGACTCACGTTTGTTTGCCAGGAGGAGAGAAATGAAAGATTCATGGAGTAACATTTGCCCTGAAGGGGAGAAGGAATTTTTACGGTCCATTCATTCTGATTGGTCAAGGGGCCTTGCTCGAACGAAGCCACTTCCACTCCCCCAATTCCCGTTCCCTCGTACTCCAGTACTCCAGCATCTCCAACACAATAACATCAAGTTGCTGTTGCTGTCGTTCGTCCCAAGAGTTTGGAGGAGCTTTGCTTTAATGAAGTCTCCCCTCGGGTCCGATCAAAGAAAACAGGGGTTCGTTGATTTTTCTTTTTCTTCGCCACTGGAATTCTTTCTTGCCTTTCACGGACTCCGGAATGAAGAAAGTTATCGTTTAAAAAGATTTATTTTCGTCGTTTGAGACAAACTGTTTCGATGAAGATGCCAAATATGTTTTCCATTAGAAAGTTTGAGCTGGGGTTGAATTTGCTAGAGAGAGAGAGAGAGAGAGAGAGAGAGAGAGAGAGAGAGAGAGAGAGAGAGAGAGAGAGATTAAAGCACAAGCAGTTAGCAATTCTCAAACCTGGATTAATTCCGAGATTACGCGCTTTTTTTGAAATCTCATGGGCTGATTTTGTAAGGGCTTATCCTGGAACTAAAAAAATATGAATACACAAAGATCAGATTATACAGCTTTTTCGCCTGCTATAGCCTTAATCCGCTCTGTAATATCTCTGTGTTGGTGTGTGTAACTGTGTATGTTGTTTTTTTTTTTTTTCATGTATTGTTTTCTTTTTCTTTTTGTCAAAGGTGCGTAAAGTCATCACTGGGATACCAATAAGCTTAAAATACGGTATGTTATGTTTTCAGGACTGGAATTCTAGCTGACATTTCCAGGACTGGAGTTAGGCTAACATTTCCAGGACGGGAATTATGGTGACATTTCCATAACTGGAATTGTGGGTGACATTTCCAGGACTTCGAATTATGGCTGACAATTCCAGAACTGGAATTATGGCAGACATTTCCAGGACTGGAGTTTATAACTGACATTCCAGGACTGGAATTATAGTTGACATTTTAATGACTGATATGGCTGATATTTCCAGGGCTGGAGTTATAGCTGACATTACCAGGACTGGAATTATGCCAGACTTTTCCAGGACGGGAATTATGGTTGACATTTCCATGCTGATGTGTCTTGACATCTCTAGGACTGGAATTATGAGTGAGATTTCCAGGACTGGAATTATGGCAGACATTTCCATGACTGGAATTATGGTTGACATTTCCAGGACTGATATGGCTGACATTTCCAGGACTGGAATTATGGCTGACATTTTATAAATACAATCTGATAATATCGTAACAATACGTGCCATAGATTACCCTTCATTTTTTTCCGTTGAAAACAGTGAGGGGAACCACAAATTAGAAATGCAAATAAGTATTACTCACACAATACCATCGTTAGATTTAGAACAAAAGCGTATCATTATGGGTCTGAAGAGTATTGAAAGTCTGGTGCAAACACCTTTACCTCATCGCACTATAAGAAAAGGGTATTCTTCTTTTTTTTTCCTTTAACGTTCATAATTAAAATATACACGGGGGAAAAATGGTTTCCCATTCATGGATTTATTGCAGAGGACCCTTTCCCCGAAATGCACTCGTTTAAAATGGAAGGGGAGGGGAAGATAAATTTAATTAAATCTATGGTATGCAAATTGTTAAACGAATGAATATTCGTCAAATAGAAAGTTGATTTCATTAGGGAATGAGAGTAGACGGGCTGTTCTAGTTGGGGCTTCGAGCAGATGAACCAGAGATTGAAAATCAGTCTGGAACGAGAATGATGACTTGGTCTTGGGTGCAAAGTTATGATGTTTCAGTTTCTCTCTCTCTCTCTCTCTCTCTCTCTCTCTCTCTCTCTCTCTCTCTCTCTCTCTCTCAGTTGCCTAAGATGACCATAGCATTTTAATAGCATACGAAATCAACTAAGTGGGTGATATGCAAGTAAGAACAGAGCATAAGAAATTGGCCCTTGATGAAATATATCAATATAATCGTACTGGTTCGCCAGTCACACACAGCAAGAGCTATTTTGATTGATGCTTTGGGATCTTGTTTTTAACAGGTAATTAGTAAACTCCTAACGTAATCTGTTAATTAATTAGACCCCAGTTGAGCAGATTCGCCAAACGTTCATAAGAGGCATGACTTATAGTTCTTTGCAATTGCAGCGTCCTTCCGGCCCCTAGCTACAGGGCAGCCCCCCCCCCCCCCCCTTGCATTACTTTTACTTTACCTCCATTCATATTCTCCCTCTTCCATCTTATTGTCCACCGGATTCATAGTGCAACTGCTTTGAGGTTCTCCTCCTGTTACGCCTTTCAGACCTTTTCACTGTCAGTTTCCGTTTCAGCGCTGAATGACCTTAGTTGCCCAAGTGCTTGGCTTGTATGCCAGAAGTCTATGAATCAGTTAATCAGTCTAGCAATTTTGCTCTCTCTCTCTCTCTCTCTCTCTCTCTCTCTCTCTCTCTCCTAATGCGACTATTTTCATTAGGAAATACTCTCGGGTAACTTTGATTTGATTTGGTTAAAGAAACCATCGTTAAATGAAATAAATTATCTAAAATAGAAAACTAAAATTAGATGAAATGGTAAATTCTTCAGTTCACCGTCACATTGGACGACTTTAAGCTGAGTTCATGTGAGTGCAGGTAAATGAATATGTAATTCATTACCCAAATATTTTCGATTCTTATTTGAGTATGCAATATCCTTTTGCCTTGTAATGCAATACAGGTAAATAAATACGCAATTCATTGCCCCAATATCATTTTCGATTCTTATTTTAGTAATATAGTATCCTTTTGCTTTGTAATGCAATATACATCTAATCTTCTAAGTACCTCACTGGAACTGCTACTAGATAATATCATCTTATGTGGAAGAGAAATAACTTTCCTAACGTCAGGAAGTTATTTTTATTTTTTTGTTCTCGTGATTACATTTTTAAAAAAAATTTCCCAACCTCGATCATATAGGCTTCGGGGTAATGATAAAAAATAATATAAAACCTCAGGCTGTTATTATGATAGTACAGGCAATAATGATAAAAGTATTCGTTTAAACATATTGGTATCATTTCATTAAAAACCCCCCATTTTTAAAAATAATAATAAACAAGATGGAAATGGAATATGGGACTGAAATAAATAATTGAAATGTTTAGCGTGAGTTTTCTAGTGTGGTAGAAATTTATTATAGTATATATGTTGGCCGGAACAGCAAAGCGACATTTATTTTTAAATGAAATATTTGCAAAGCTTTCAACATGAAATGAGGGAGAGAATTTATGATATAGTAAGGTGATAAAAAAACGTATTTTCTCCGCATGAATAATTAATGGGCGGTGTTTATGATAAATGCGTTTTCATCATTTTTCATTTTATACCGAAAGGTTTAGACTAAAGAATTTAATTGAAAAAACGAAGTGATAGAGATATCTAGAGAATATTTTGCTCACAGATTCTGGACATTCATTATGGGAGATTATTTCTGGTACAAAATCAAGTTACAAGTTCCGATACGAGTTTTATTACCGGTAACATTGCGAGCGTTTTTATCGGTGAAAAAATCGGTAACGTGCGTAAGTGTTACTTTTGTGTGTGTGTGTGTGTGTATGTAAGTGTTACTTTTATCCGGGGATTATTTTAAATAATAAATGTGAGGCTGCCTCACTATAAATATTATCCAGCAAATAGCTACCAGGTGGCTCACTGAAAGTACAACTTATCTTTGTAAGATATCAAGATGTCAAGATATTTAGGCCACAAGATGTTATGATATCAATGAAGATATCAAGATATAAAAATATCAAGATGTCAAAACAAAACATTAAGATATCGAGATATTAATATATCAAATATCAAGATGTCAGAATATTAAGATATCAAGATATTAACATATCAAGATACCAGTGTATTTAGATAGCAAGATATAAAGATATTAAGATGTCAAGATATTTAGATATTAATATATTAAAATATCTAGATATCAAAATATTAAGATATCAGATATCAATATATTATATACTCAGATATCAAAATATTAAGATATCAGAATAGCAAGATATCAAAATATTAAGACATCAAGATATCAGATTATTAATATATCAAGATATTTAGATATCAAGATATTAAGACATCAAGACGTTAAGATATCAAGACATAAAAAATATCAAGACTTTAAGACATCAAAATACCAAGGTACCAAGACATCAAAATACCATGACATCAGGACATAGAAATACCGTGACATCAAGACATCAAAACACCAAGACATCAAGACATCAAAATACCAAGATATCAATAGCCAAGACACCAAGACATCAAAATACCAAGACATTAAGACATCGAATATCAACAAACAAACGACCAAACAACAAACAACAAACGTCCCAGAAGAGAAGGAATTAGAGAAGACGGTTCCTTCCTCTCGCATCCTTTTCATAAGTTCAAAAAGTGGATCTCCGGAACTCAGCTGAATGACACCATTCCAGGGATCTCGGCGATTAGGGAAGACGCGCATTCCCATCTCTATTCCCACTCTGTGCATTCCGGTCCCCCGTTCCAACTTTGCGCATTCCCACTGACGTTAGTTAGGCCGTCGTGATTGTCCTCGTAAATTCCAAATTCCGGCCCGCTATGGAATTCCTTTCTTTCCGGGGGGCTTTAGACAACTTGAGTTGTTGTGATAGTTTCGCTTTTAGTCAGGCATGAACTTTTGTCGAGATTCGAAGTGTCATTGTCAAGATGTTTTTCTATATTGTTTGTTTGTTTGTTTGAGACCGATGGAGCGGGTAAGGTCATGCCTGTCAATCTGTGTCGATGTAAGAGAGAGAGAGAGAGAGAGGAGAGAGAGAGAGAGAGAGAGTGAGAGAAGAGAGAGAGAGAGAGAGAGAGAGAGAGAGAGAGGGCTAAGGTCCTTCCAGATCCTGGTTGCCTTAATTGCTCTGACAACTGAGGATCTCTCAACCCATATTGCCGTCAGATAAAAAAAAATAATATATAATTCTCATCATGCAGGTTTCCTCGTCTCACCAAAGCCCAATTAGGAAACGAGATTATCTCTCTCTCTCTGCTCCCCTTCCACAAAATACTTTTTTTTATTGTTCAGTAAACTGATAAAACATTGAAATGATTTGCTTTGAAGGTGCAACTTACATTGTTTTAAATTATTTTGTTATTGATTCCTTATGATTAAATTTATAATATATACCATAGTTACTTTTTATGCAATATTTCAGGTAAGTGCAGCCACAGAGTCGACCTCTTCGTTTCCTTATTGACAGATGGGTGTCTTGACTAACACGTGATAATATTAAAAGTGAGAATGGTGTGTGGTTATAAGAAGAGAAAAAGCATGGAATTCCTCCCAGCTTTCTAAATGGAACTATTTCTGTTGCATCAAGTTGGAAATACATTCTTACCTCCACCTTCCTTTGGGGCAGGATATTTTTCCGCTTTTTTCCCCGTCTCCCGAAAATGGCGTCAGATGTTGTCTTTTTGAAGACCAAACAAAAACCTCGACTGCAAATCGCGTTACGGTTCCCTGATGCACGAAAGGGTTTGGAATTTGCTCCCCCCCCCCCCCCCCACCCCCCAACAGAATTCTGATGGCGTTTCTTACCTGGCGCCTCCTCCTCTCCCTTTTTGTGGTTGGGTTCCGTTTCTGCGTTTATTGTGTGTTTTTTTTTCTTTCTTTTTTTTTTTGCTTTGTTTTGGTTAGAAATACCAGCCGACACATTACAAATTTATTTTGCTTCTGTTTTACACTCTTGATGATTAGATTTTTTGGGGGTGGGGGAGGCTGTGGAAGAGGCAGGGCAAATACTTTTCTGAATATGTGATGCAACGAAATTCCAATTGTCCCGTTGCATAGATCATCGATTGATCTGTAATTAAGCTTTAGTCGTCAAAGATCCAGTTGATTTCAAAATCCGACGAACAGGATAATATCAGAATTGATCGTCCACTTCTCAATGTAATCTGAGGTCACTTAGGTATTGCCATGGAAAAGGGTTGTCAGGTCATTATTATCAGTGTTCTGGGAATAATTATCAACAGCATCATATTGCTCACTGTTATCTGCATTGTTGTTTTCTCAATTAACTTTTGGTAAGCGTCGGTATCTTGGTTGCATTACTAACGTAAAAGAAAAAAAAATATTTTTCTGTTTTCCTAGGGGTACCAAATGCCCATCGTAATTTCACGTAAATCCAATTATTCTCTCTCTCTCTCTCTCTCTCTCTCTCTCTCTCTCTCTCTCTCCTTTTGACTTTCCTGTGGGGAATCTGTGAGGTATTGCTATAGGGGTAAAGGGTCCATCACCCCCATCCCCCACCCCACCCCTGGCCCCCAACCCCTTCCTTCCTCTTTAATGGTCTCTTACCCTTGAAGACCAGCTGATATGGCGACCATTCCCACCGGAGTTGTCTGAAGCCAAGTCTGATAAAGCTCTTTGGAGAGCCCGTTGCATTGCGTTCCTCCTCCTCCTGCTCCTCCTCCTCCTCCTCGCTCCTCCCCCTTCCTCCTCCACCTCCTCCTCCTCCTCGGCAGCTGTCTACGAGGAAATCTATGGTTTCCCTTTTCATTGCTGCATTTGGCCAACGTAACAAAAACAGAAGAGATTATTTAAGGTTCCTGTGATATATTTGATCAAGAATAAAGAAAAAAAGTCCGTTGTATTAATTTTTTAACGTTATTCATTGCATGATTTCGTAGTGAATGTCATGAAATCTATTTTTGCACTCTTTGTCCAAAATACTTTGCAGCATTGCTATTCTAAAGAAACCACCACACGCCCACTTCTTTAGCGCCGTCTGTTGAAATAGAAATCAAAGTGTCTTTCTAGTTAATCTTCGGTCCTCGTGGCTGGGGGGGTTGTCATCTTCGGTCCGATAAATGATGTTGAATGTCTTGTCTTAGGTCCTCGTGTACCCGTCTGCGCATATGTTTGTGCGCCTCATGTGTGTGATACGTGATGTTGGTATTTGTAAGGAGCAGGTTTTTTTTTTTACTTGCGAAGTTTGGTGAATCACTGACGACGATATTGATAAACATTCCTTGTCTTTTTTAGCGTCCTCTCTCTCTCTCTCTCTGTGACTGGATTAGACTCACATCTTGAACATCGTATTGGTTTTTCTATATATAAAACAACAATTGGTTACAAATACTGAATGCCACTTTCATTACCGGCCGTTCGTCCAGTTCGGGGTATCCTTTTTCGCCACTGGCCTATATATATAATCTGCCTTTACTAATAACTTATTGTCTTGACCATATTTCATAATGCCTTATCACTAGAGGTAAGGCTGGACATGCCATCTTGTTGCTTTCTTATGATATCGTAACTCGTAATGGTGCACTATATATATATACATATATGTGTACATTATATATTTAAATTGTGTATAAGACCAATTCTATGGCAGAGGAGGGCTCTATCATGGTAATTGGGTCGGTCACTGCTCATTACTACCCGGGTATCCACCATGGAGAAAGCATCATGCTTAGTCCTTGGCGTTTAGTTATGGCCTGCAGATTAGACCTATTCCAAGAATTGAGACCATGTTCTACTCCACCCGACCCAGCTAGACCCACTGCCAATAAACTGTGGAATAAAACTGCTGCCGGGGCAGTCCCTTACTTTAATAATCAAAGATTGTGCCCACAGCCAATAACTGTGGAAACTGCTGCCTTGCAGGTGGACATTTTAGTAAAAGGCTAGGCCCACCGTCAATAACTGTGGTTGATGACAGCAAGGGCATGCAGCCGTAAAAACCACTTTGCCAAACAATAAACCATACCTGATGCATGCAGTGGAGGAGAAGGCACATCAGGCAACCGACCCCTTAATGTAGGGATAACGGTGGGAAAGAGGAAGAAGTTTCTGTCCAAGGAGCAGGTTCTTCTTTACGCTGCACAAGTTCAATTCCTTTATTCTTTCTCTGCTTACAGAGTCTGGGTCTCGTATGATATATTTAAAGATTCCTCGGTTTTATGTCCTTGTTATACTTCCATTCATTGATATTCAGTATTTCACTAAGAAGATTATATTATACCTGAAATTCAGCCATTTCTAAGAATTTCAATTCAGATGTCAGTCGCTATACGTAGGTGCGCTATTTAAGTAAAGGGACAAGAGGGAGCAATTTAATGGCGATGGGAATGAGATGTTGAAGATGAGATCTCCATGTCTCATCCTTAGAATAAGATTAACTGTCCTTATCCTTAAAAAATCATTCACGGCCTAGTTTAGTCTTGTATCCTTTAAGTTGCCTGTCTTAGGAAAAATGATTCGTATATATCAAGGGTATTGTGATAAACGTTTTAAACTATTTCTGAGGCTGTAACAAAAATATATTACTTTCAATGAAATGCATTCGTGTTTTCTTTGATGCATTTGCATGGGAACTTCCTCTTCCGTTCCAAATTGCTTTTGCAGTTTTAGAAAGACTAATGCTTTTATATATTTCATGCTAATTCCTGGCAGTTTACTGCCGTGCCCCCGCCCCCCTCTCTCTCTCCTAACAAATTTACATCAATCAACCGTGCCTTTTAACAGCTTACTTCCTCATCAGGGAACTGGATGAACACAAAAAAAAAAAAAAAAAAAAAAAAATCCTGAGCAGTTTTACCACCGTGCAGGGGGGTCCAGCTTGAAATACAAAAGCCTCGATCATTTCTCTCTGTCCCAGGACATCCCATACCTATAATTCACGTCAGATGGAAGCTTAGGAGCATCCCTAGAAGACAGATGTACGTGTCGGATTAAGTGGATTCATTACCCTTTTATCTCTCTCTCTCTCTCTCTCAGTTAGTATCTGTTCTCTGTAGTATTTTGAAATATACATATTTCTTAATGCAAAATCCAGTACGTTAATTTTCCAATGCATTTTTAAAGGAAAACTAGTATAAATCGTCTCTACCAAGTGTATACGATTTCTCTCTCTCTCTCTCAGTTTCATGTGATTAAGAATGAGATATTTTCGTAATTATAATATTTCTGAATTTCTCTTTTCTTTTTATTCTGCAGAATAATTTTTTTCTTTCTCTCTCTCTCTAACACACATTTTCATGTGATTAAGACAGATATTTTCGTAATATATTTCTGAATTTCTTTTTTTTATTCTCTCTCTCTCTCAACGAACGATATCGTATGTGATATTTTTCCTTTCCAAATCGAGTCACCTTCAAAATACACGATCGGAAGCTCCTCTCACCGGTTTATGCTTCGAGCTTCGGATATTTCTGTGAACAAAAGCGCATCGATATCCGCTTTTGAATTTCCAGCCGAATCCCACCTCCTCACTCCCCACTCTTCTCCTCACCTTTTTTTCCTTTGCTGGAGGAATGCCTACCCAAGGCCATACTTCATTAAATGGTTAATTCTCTTTGCTGGACAAATTCTATGAAAATAGCAGCGAGAGAGAGGAAAGATTGCTTTAGTAGAGAGAGAGAGAGAGAGAGAGAGAGAGAGAGAGAGACGAGAGAAGAAGAGAGAGATCGAGGGAGGAGAGAGAGAGAGAGAGAGAGAAAGCTGATACTGCATAATGCAACAGATTCTCTCTCTCTCTCTACTGACAAATTTTATGAAATAGCAGCAGCGAGAGAGGAAAAGATTGCTTAAATATATATATATATATATATATATATATATATATATATATATATATATATATATATATATATATATATATATATATATAGAGAGAGAGAGAGAGAGAGAGAGAGAGAGAGAGAGAGAGAGAGAGAGAGAGAGAATCTGTTGCATTATGCAGTATCAGCTTTGCTCTCTCTCTACTTGAACTTCTTTCTGAAGTAGCACGATGACTCATTAAGCTCTCGTGTGACCTGGATTTCCTGGAAAACTTGAAGAGTTGTTTGTTTTAAAAAGCACTGTTGGTGCAGAGTTTCATGGATTTGTTTAACGGTATCGAGCGCCCTCGCGAAATTAATTGCCGAAAATGAAATAGGTTAGACTATCGCTTATGAAATAATGTGAAATTAGTTTTAATTGTTTCGTGCTTTCAGAATAATTGCTGAATTGTCTATTTTGAGGGGTGGGGAAGGGGGAATATGTTTTTTTTATGACACATGGTTACAGAAGGAAGAATTGCCAGGGGCTCGATAATACATTGAAAGAAGAGAGAAAATTCCTTTCAGAAAAATGGCTGAATTTTTTTTCTTCTAGAAAAATAATTTGGAAAAAGGAAACAAAACCATTTTTGCTTAGAAGACTTACTACAAACATTACGTTTCGTGAGTTCCATTTACTGAATAGTATTTATCAAATATTGGTTGCAAAAGGCCCATTTATAGCGATTGACTAGTTCCTTACTATATGTTTCTAGTTTGAGTTTTTGTATATTTATATTTGAGATGTATTTATATTTACAGACTTTTGAGGTATCGGTGGCTGTTCCAAATGACTTCTCTCTCTCTCTTTCTTTATTTACAGCGACTGTGGAATCACATCGAATTCTTTTTTTCTGTTCACATGAGACCTCTTCTCTCTCTCTCTCTCTCTCTCTCCCCTCGACCTTCCAATGACCGGCACACTTCAAAGCTTATGTTTTTTATCGTTATTTGCCTTTATAGCCTCGTGTTGGGATTCACCCTGGCATTTGATTTTTTTTCTCCAAAATATTGTACGACCCCTCCCGTCCACACCGCCTTTCCTTGTGTTGTCTAGTGTGAAAGCGCTTTGCTCAGTTCTCTCTCTCTCTCTCATATTCTACTGGACAATATTATATCTTCCCCTCTAATGTTCCGACTTTATCAGGACAGCTGGAGACCTTCGAGGAACATAGACATCTTTCGAGATTAGATTAACTTCTATGGAAGGAGGTTGTTTCTCATGGGCTGATGAGTAGGTATTCGGTCTAATTTATTAACCGCCATCTTCATGTAACTACTAAGATCGTTCACAGTTGACAAGAATTGCCAACAGTTACTGTGCAATGGTGGCCAGGAACCATTTACTTATTTTCCCTTCAATTTCAAATTGTTCATCTTCAGTATTTATATATTTATACGGTACTTTCAGTGTTGCATTATTTCTCTTATTATTATTCACTACGTGAGGAACAAAAACTCTCTCTCTCTCAGAATTAGATAGAACAGATATCAGTAAATATTCCAAGCTGCTGCATGTATCTGTGCCTCTGACGACGACGACGACGACGACGACGACGACGACGAGAGAGAGAGAGAGAGAGAGAGAGAGAGAGAGAGAGAGAGAGAGAGAGTCCATTTCCAGTAGTCCCATGTGTGCACTCGCTTGCGTTTTCTTTTTCCTTTTACATTTTTTTCTGTGCGACCTCTACAAACTCAGTTGGCCTTCGGGAACTACTCTCCTCCCCCCAGACCCCCTCGGGGGGTCCTTTCACCGAATGGAGAACTTTCCTGTACCCGACCTATCTTTCCGGAAGGTCCCAAAAACTTCCTGCCTTTGCATTTCTGGTTTCGTCGTTAAAACCGTGATAACATTACGAGCGATTTCGGTCACTTCTTTCACCAGTCATCTGGTTTTTTGGGAGATTCAATTTGGGGGACTGAGATATCAACTTTAATAAAAGTGATATGCTTGAGATTTTTACTTTTAAAAGTTATCTCACATATTAATGTCCGCGTATCCTCGATTTTGCTCTTCTTCCAAATCTAGAAATGTCTTTTCAATCCCATGACTCGTCAGATTTTTCAATCCCATGACTCAACCTTCTGACAGAATATTAATTATCTTGAATATTTGTGAAGGTTGTCAACGTTCATTCACACTCACGCAGACTGGTTATAGAAAGTTATGATTTATGTAACTTGTGTACAATTTATGTATAAGACTATCTTGTTTGTTTGTATGTTTTGTTTTTTTTTTTTTATACGTTGCATTGAACCAGTATGGTTATTCAGCAACGGGACGTCCCCCACGGCTTTACGTGCCTTCCGAACCACGTCAAGAGTGAACTTCTATCACCAGAAATAACGCATCTCTAACCTCTCAGTGGAATGCCCGGGAATCGAACTTGCGGCCACCGAGGTGGCAGGTCAAGACCAAACTGATCACGCCACCTAAGCGCTTATCTTGATTAAACAAATATATCTCTCGTCAAGGTTAACTTAAGTTTCCTGTAAAGTAAATGCAAAATTCTAAGTAGCAATGTTTAGACTGTGATTTTGTTTGTTTGCCTCCAAGGATTTCTAATCATGTTCCCCCTACAATGCAACGTTCTCAAGGTTATGTATATTTACAGGATTTCCCTACATGATGGAGAGAGACCTTAAAATAATGGGATTATGGAAAAAAATTCAAGTCTCTATGAATTTTCAACCAAGCGAACGAAGGTGCAGAGTGAACAGCTCTACTCAAGGAGACTCAACTTGGGTAACTAGTTTGATTTTTTAAATGTTTGGCAAGATTAACAAATTAATTCCCTTCAACATTCCATATTCATAAATAATACAAAAAGTAATGCTTGCTAAGATCAGTTAATGTACTTCAAATGATCTAGTTCCAGATGTTGACAATTCATGGGATACCACTGTGAATATATTAAGTTCCAGATATTGACAATATATTCACAGTGGTATCTCATGAATTGTCAATACCTGGAACTTAAAATATTCACAGTGATACCACTGAATATTATTAAGAGAATACTAAAAGGCATCTATTCCATTTTAGGGTTCTGACCGTGGGTTGACACATCCGGTATGAAGCATCTGCGTAGCACACCAAGAGGAAGAATGAAGGTTAAGGAAAAGGCTGATCGATGCACCTCGGAAGGACCACAACACAATAACACCCATTTCAGTAACCTCGATTACGCCAGGCACACTTGATGGCACTACAGTAGTTTCTTCTGGAGAAATGAAGCAAATAAAGAATGAAGCAAATAAGCGAAAACCTAAGAGTTGGTCGTAGTAGAGGAAAGAAAGAAGCTATAAAGCAGGTGGTGATTAGTACTCTCAAAATGTCCTAGAATTTATATATCTGCAAAATTTTTTGTTTGTTGAGGATCTATACAAGTAACAAAATAAAAGGACATTAAAATTTCCAGATTACTACTACTTTTTAGTTAAGTTTATTAGGGGAAGTATCACCACATCAACCAAATTCTCCAACCCACAAAAAAAATAAATAAATAAATAAATAAAAATCAATTTATTTGATAATGTTTGGTCAAAACGGGTAGATTAACTCAAGAGGCCCTGGATAACAGGCTTCAATCTATTATTGATAGTAAACGTTGAAACGAAGTCCTCTTAGCTTGAACTCCTCCAGCTTCGAGGTTGTGAATTTCTTGCCGAATTCCGTGGTGGTCTAACATTAACCACTAGAATATCATTCTCCAGGCTTAAGGCTGTAGTCGTCTTGGATTTCTCAGTGTTATCTGGAATATAGGACAAAAATTCACAGTATACAGCCGACTCGTATCCAGAATACTGCTAGTAATGTTTATTAAGCCACAATTCTAATACCTCCGGCAAAAATTTATAAATTCTGAGCCCCTGGATTACTTACTGGCTTCAATGTATTGTAAACGTTGAAACTTAAGAGTCCTCTTGCAAGGAACTACTCCCAAGGCTTCGAGGCTGTGGTTTCCCTGCTTAATTCTAGGTCCTCCAGCTTCGAGGCTTTAGTGGTCTTGCATTAACAACCATAAAGTTCTCTGGAGGCTGTGGTCCTCTTGCATTACCAAGTGTTCTCTTGAATATAGAACAAAAATTTACAATATGCAGCTGAAAAATATTTTAAATTTTAATTTTCTAAACGAGTAGTAGTCTTAAATGTAAAATCTACACTTTAAATTTTCCATACAGTAAACAGCACACTGTTCTGGAAGGCCCGGCCCTAACACAACATATCAAATAAGATTCATTGTTTGCCAAGTAACCTAAACCTACAATAAAATTTTAAGTCATACTCATGATTTTATTAGATCCAAGGTAGAAACCGAATGCATCCCCCTTAACGAGGCAGAGAGCTATATATATATAAAGTTCCACTCATATCCTGCCGTGAACAATGCAAACAACTACTGAAGTAGCGTTAAGAGGATTCAAATCTTGAAATATAGTCGACTTAATACGTAATACCCAAGTCATGTATGTATAGGTGCAACTGCATTCTACTTAGTGTGATTAAAAGAGATTAAATGTAGCTAGCTAGCTAATTTAGTACAGTACTCTAGCAGCAACAAAGGAACCACTACGAAATACAATGTCAGCAAAAAAGGAACCACTATAAAATACAATGTACTGTATGACTAAAGAAAAAAGCAAATGTGTATCAAAAAGAAGAAACCTTTACATTTGCAGAGTAACTAACAGCAACTGAGGCAACTTCATTGTCAAAACAAAGAATTTTAACAATGTCAGAGAATTATACACTCCTTAATTACTTCAGCATAAGGATTTATTCAACAATCATAGCAACACAAACAGACAAAGGTGCAAATTGCCTGAAGAGGCATGAGAGTCCTAATAGTACTTTGAAATGCAAAGAACAATAAGGCATTTCACAAAGCACAATCTAGTCCCAGCCCTGCAAAAAGCAAGTGAAACAAATATGTTTCTTATGGAATTCATGATTCATGTCTGGAAAAAAGATTTAAAGAAAAGTCAAATTTGTCTGTATTGTGTACACCTACGCCAAGAAATGGCAATGGAAAAATCCAAAGAAAAGTATACTTCAACAAGTGCAGGCAATGAAAAATAAAAAAAAAAAAAAACAAAAAAAAAAAAAAAAAAACAAAAAAAAAAAAAACAAGACTGAAGGTTGCAATTGTACAGTACTTCACAAGCAAGTATTACAAGAATAAACTGAAAAACTTTCTCACAGGAAGAGGTTTCCAAACAGGTAGAAAGCACCTGCATTCTACATCACATTTCGAAATACTGAAAACTGTGGTATACTTTTCATGATTCCTAAGCCACTGTTTTTCTTTTTACCTACTTTAGAAAAGTGAACAAAATTAAACCAGACATTCATTGCCTACCTACATTTTCTTTTATGATGCCTTTCGATTATGAAGTAGTCTGGGGGAAGCACATATCTGTCTTAATACTTCTCCTTATGCTTTAAAATTGCAATCTCCAACTCCTGGAAGAAAATGCAAAGATGAAAAAAATGTTAACACACTTAAAATGTCAAACGCACAAATTACATAACTGACATGAATGTGAAGCAAGTGTGCTTGTAAAAAGAACACATTATACATAACGGATATAGCAAGGCATTCTCAGCCAAAATTGGCAATGACAATAATATTATTATATAATTATATTAATAAATTTACACTTCACAACTGTTATTCTACTAAAACGTTCAAGACAATTTTCTATAAATGGAAGGGAATTCAAATGGGAAAAAAGTCAGAATGGCAGATGCCAATCTCATTTATATCAGTGAACCTATACACACCTAAAATCTCATTTGCATACACATATACATATCATATATATCATATATATAAATCAAAGTGGTAACCATAATTTTGTCTTGAAAAATTGTGCGCTTGCTAATCTTGACATGATCCCCTTAAATCTTATAGGAAAAATCTGGAATGTATAACCTAGCCACAGGTAGGTAGATTGGAATTTTATGTAAAAACAGAAAACAATAGTTTCACGGAGGCCTTTGCGTCACACGGTGCTGGAAGTGGTGGTGATAATAAACTTATTTCACAATACTTTAGGCACAAATGATGTTGTGTTCATGGCATGCAAATGATTTAATTTAGCCCAATGTAGGACTTTCCTTGGTTGCTATGATAAGATAGGCAAAATTTGCTCGGCAAGAACAAACAAATTATGATGGTCCCACCATCTAGCCTAGCCTAACCTAACCAGTAACGGCCACCTCTCCCGGAAGGCGGCCACTTCCGGAAATAGGGCTTGAATTATACCATTATTTCATAATTTAGGAGAAGACACTCACTTCGAGAGGAATATAGAGGATACGTTGTGCTGCCTGGATGGGCCGCAACTCTTGACTGATGCTCGTAGCAGTGAATTCAAACGTTCTTTTTCGGGAAGGTGGCCACGTTCCGGGAGAGGTGGCCTCTGTGTCGCCACTCAGTCATTCACCCTATATGTCCAGGACTGAATAAACCTTTTATTACCTCGTAGGCTTCACATGAACACAAAATAATAACCTAGGTCTACACAATACTACTTGAAACTTGGTTAGGTACCCTACTTTTACCTTAAAGGCAAACTAATACCCTTCTGCCTAACGAAGCTTAGCCAATAGGTTAATCAGGCTACAATACATTTAGGTCTGAATTTACAAATAAAAACATTAATTTCACCTTAGAAATAATGAAGAACCATACCTGTAAAAGCCTTCATTGCTCCTTAGAATCATTTTCAATGAACTTAATCTGGACGAATAAGTTCAGGCACAAATTTCACTTAGGGCGATAAGAACTAGACTGAGAATTGGCCACGTGACCCACACTCTGCCCCTCGGCAGCTGCAGCTGGAACTGGAAGTCTGGAAGTTCTTGGAAGTGGAACTCCAACCGTTCCAATAATATTTCAAGAATCAAATTTGTTACGTTGACAAGCTATTTTCTAAATTTCTAGGCCACATTAATTCAGTTTTGGTTAATTTCATAACGAATATGATTAATAAAAACTTTACTAAAACGCTACTTTTTTTTTTTTTTCTTATACAGAGTATTATTAGAACGAGTTTAAAGCAGACTCTCGCATACTGCAAAAATATCCCTATTGTCAATAATAGTTCACCATGAACGCTTAATTATACCCATGAAAATACATTTAAAATACATTAATTGAAATGCACAATTTACCACCAACATACTGAAAATAAAAATCGGCAAGTTCGAAGAAAGTAAAGAAAG
>NC_061098.1:30654189-30664189 GCF_015104395.2 Macrobrachium nipponense | reverse complement strand
TTAATACAATCTGCTCTCTCTTGCTTCCTATGTTCTGCCATCTCCCCCAACTGTCCTCTTCTCTCCTCATTCTTAATACAGTCTTCATGAGGCGTGATGTCCAAGTCTCAGAATGTGAGGGATGTGAAGTTTATGGGAACTGAAATGAAATATTGAAAATTATAATAACAAAATGGAGTAAACTATAACAAAATGGATTAGAATTTCTACCCTGTTTAGGAACACAATATTCAAGACAGGGTATGCTATCGGTTTGCTTGTCTCTTGCTTTGTTTTTCGATTATTGTTTTTATTTGTTTGTTTGTTGTTTTGTTTTATTGTTAGCTACATTATAGCAAAAACTAGGAACATAAGTTTTTAGACGGTATGTTTATAGTGTTCTTGTCTCTTGCTAGGGTTTTCGATCTTTTTTTTTATTTCTTTATTTTTTATTGTCTATTCTTATTTATTTATTTATTTATTTTGGGTTAGCAAGATTATGTGAATTTTTTTAATTTTTAGTTTTCTATTTTTATTATTTTATTTTTATTTTTATTATTATTATTATTATTTTTTGTTAGCAAGATCGTGTGAAAGAGTCATACATTATAACGCAAATGTCGCCAAGGTTGGCCTGATAACTTGTTAAGAAAATCGCATGTCTAAACCAGTCAAAACGAATAACTCTCTCTCTCCTTCCTCATTTGTGGAATGCCCATCTTCCCGTTGTTTTCCCAAGATCCGTATGAATCCCGTATACCCTCTTTGACTCCGAATACCCGTGGGAAAGGCACGAAAGCCTCCTTGAATGAGGAAACTCTCTCTCTGAAACTGTCGTTTAATTACCCGCCAGAGCGAATGGCTTGCGTCATTCTCGGTAATTAAACAAAAGAAAGGCCACTGCCGGAACGACACGTCGCTTTTCGAAGTTCGAACCTCCTGCGTTGTTTGTTGAGGCAAGAGCACGTGCTGCCACCTTTCGAAGGTTGTCTTTGCGAATAATGACTTTGAAATTATATGCACTCGACGTTTCTCGCCTTGTAGATAATAATACTGAAACGTGGTCTTTCTGAAGGTGTTTCTCGATGGCTGTCTTTGCGAATAATGACTTTGGGATTATATGTGATGGCGATGCACTCGACGTTTTTCGCCTTGTAAATAATACTGAAAATGTGGTACCATATCTGTCTGCCATGAATTCTGGAAGAGTAGTCGATTGGAAAATTGTTTTGGATTAAAGATTAATGTTTTCCAGATATTCAATACGAATTCCGACGAATGCTATTATATCTTACCACCATTGCAAACATTGCAAATCATCACACTGATATCAGAGCTAAATTCCCAAATTGTCTTCAGAGAAGAATAAAACCTGCAAATTTGAATAAATTAACGCTTGAAATAGTGTCTATAGACGGAGAACATATGACGAATATAAAACCAAAATAAGAGTGATGAAAGATCCCGCTAATCTTTCAGAGGAGGAGAGAGAGAGAGAGAGAGAGAGGAGAGAGAGAGAGAGAGAGAGATAGCCTCTTGCAATGGTAATAAAACTGTTCCAGAAGGCAGGAAGAGCTTCCTTTGATCATGTGCCCATCACAATTTAAGGAAAATGGAGTGGCATTTCACTGGTACCCCCCTCCCTCCCCCCAAAAAAAAAAAAAAACATAACTTGGTGAATTTGGAGCGAAATATCGCAGAGAAACGAATAACATTATTAACATTATTACTGTCATAATCTTAGGGCGATTTCTGTTTACCCGGATACAATTCTAAGATAGGGATAATCGTATCCACAACGGATGTTAGCCACTTTCTTAAGGAGGTCATTGAGAGAGAGAGAGATGAGGAGAAGAGAGAGAGAGAGAGAGAGAGAGAGAGCAGAGCTTCATCAGAAAAGAGATTCTTATATATAATCCTCTTCAGAACGGTTATTACCCCGAATCAAATATACTATGTTTTTTTCATCTGTCCATCCGCCTACGGTGTTTGCATATGGTAACACTGCGTCCGGGCTTTCGATAGTTACATTCAGCTTACATTCAACAATTATAATAATATCGTATTTCGAATATTAACGGTGTAATTCGCATACAGTAAATTATTAAAACACTTTTCAGTTGCAAATGTACACCCAGATATCCTTTTATTTACCTAAAACTTACACATAGCGTAACTATTTTAAGCCCGGGACGCAGTGTTACCATGCGAAAACATCACAGGCGATGGGACAGTTTAAAAAAAAAAACAGAGTATACACATTGCACCCCATTCACATAAAAATCTTTAAAAAAATAAATAAAACAACTAATTAGCGTCGAGCTGTATAATCACTACCCGGAGCTCATTTGAGATCGTCTTCGCCCTTTAAAAAAAAAAATCTAATTTTTTTTTTTTTTTTTTTTTTTTTTTTAACGAAGGTCATCCATTATATTTAATGCGAAACAAAGAGAAAAAGGTAGGAGCTCCCGAGATGAATGAATGGTTTCCTCAGCCTACGTGGAGGGAGAAAGATTGAGGATGCGAAAGGATGCGAAAGTATGAAGGATTTTGTCTAGAGGATCCACATCCTTTCAGTCACAGAAGGATTCTCCAAAAACACTGGCAACAAAATGGAGCAGCCATTTTGGACAGATCTTACGACTTTCTGTAGCTATTTTCCAGCACAATACGATAACAATGTTAGTAAAAAAAAGCAAGGGCATTTGATGCTGAATTTAACAATATTCGAACTGAATTCAACAAAGTAGAATCTGAATTCAATACAGGGAAATCATAACTCCACTTGTAGCTTCCAGGAATGGCGGTGTCATAAAAAAATGAAATACAAATACAAAAGTTTTGAATCTACGAACTTTCATTGTTTTGTAGCCGATCCATCAGTAAGCGAGAAATATTTTCATGTCCTAAATATCAAAATGATGGGTATTTACCAAAGACTGAAATAGAATATATTAATCATTACGATGCCGAGCTTGTATGAAAGCGAGATGTATAATAGGTAAAGGATTAATGTATCTGAACATTATATAGACATAAATATTAATTGTGACATTTTTGACTGATTATCACAACACTTTGATAATATTATCAACGAAGATTTACCTTTGCCATTGCATAAAAAATAGTTACTAGTATGCTTTTGCCTTCGGGTAGAATTAGTAATGAAAAACAAAAAAAATATTAATGGTCATAAAATACAAAATGAAAATAACATAACATTGAAAGATTTCTCTTCATCAGCTCACCTTTCCAAAAGAGAGAGAGGAGAGATGAGAGACGAGAGAGAGAGAGAGAGAGAGAGAGAGAGAGAGAGAGAATGCATGAACACACTCAAAGGCAATATATCCGTCATATCTTCTATCCCAAGTTTCAAGTTCTAACACAGAGAGAGAGAGAGAGAGAGAGAGAGAGAGAGAGAGAGAGAGAGAATAATAATAATAATAATAATAATAATAATAATAATAATAATAATAATAATAATAATAATAATAATAATTCTTTATTTCCAATATCTTCAATCCCAACTTTCAAGTTCTCACTCTCTCCCTCGTTTTATTTCTCCTCCTCTTCCTCTTCTTCTTCTCCTTCTTCTTCTTCTATTTTCTTTTCACCTTGGCACCTTCTTTTAATCCGTTTCCGTCGTTTACTCTTCCTTAGGTTCACTGGTTTCTCGTACAGACGTTTCACGCCCCAGAGCAGAGAAGCTTTGCCATCCCTTGCGAAGAAATTGCTCAGTGAAGATGAAATTATTCCTGGGTTTTGTTAAAGCCGTTATTTCATTTGAATGTTTTATGGTGTGGAATATCTAGTTATTATTGTTGAGATACTCTTTAAAATTAGCAATTAATGTGACAATCATATTTTTTTAACAACTTTGTTTTCAGACATACAGAATATGTGGTTCTTTCCTGCCTTGTAGTTTTTGGATCATTATAGTTATTCCCTTAATAAAAAATATATTGCATTCCTCCTTAAATTTAAATGGATGACCCAATAACTTTAAATTTTAGTAGAAATCTGCAGAAATGGCGTTTTCTTACTGAATAAATGACTATAAACTAAATAATTATTCATAACTATTACTTGATTCAAGTTTTGTTGTCATTATTCCCAGACAAGAAATGCCTTTGAAAGAGAGAGAGCGAGAGAGAGAGGGAGAAGAAGAGAGAGATGAGAGAGAGAGAGAGAGAGAGAGAATTTTAAACTGTACAACGAGCCTTCCTCTATTTACTCTGTGGGTTATGTACCATAGGCATTACGTCAATTTGAAAGAAAAGTGAGAGTTCCCATGTATTCCCTTACGAGCTTAATGGCACGCGTGCGCTATGCTGAGCTGGAACCCGGCGCCGCCTGGCAGTTCTCCCCTACCATCTTGATCCCATACCTACATCGACATCACCCGGGGCGGACAAACAAGAAAGATCTAACGGATTGTATCATCATAGATTGCTGGAAAGAAACATTTGATCTACACAGAATTCCCAAACGGATGACGCAACGGTTCAATTGCTCCCGGACCGTAGGAATTTAATTAATGGAAAAACACTACAAGTCCTTGAAGTTGCTTCAGGAAGAATGACGAGTGCCATTGATGTTAATAGGTGTTTTATTTTGCATGACCGGGAAATGAACAAAAGAATTCAATCTGGTGACCATGGGTGCAATTCTATGGTTATTAGAGTAATTAAGTTTTTGATAATGAAGACAACATTCTTCTCAGTTGGATATTTGCAGTTATCGAAGGTAAATTTTCGTACATTTCGTGATAATCACGAATCACTGATTTCTAAACTGCAATGCTATTTGTTAGGTAAAATCTTTGAAACAATAATTAATTCTCGTTACAAGAAAACGAATGATGAACTATATTAGATTTGACAGAGCAAGTTTTCCATTAATTATTAGCGTGAGTTTGTTTACCAAAAGGTTAATTTCAGCTTAGGCTATTTCCAATACTTGTTTGATTCTCAAGTAACCTGTCGCTATTAAACAATTATAGTGCTGAAACCTTCATGAGAATTTCTGCATATATGTGTGTGAATGTGTGTGTGTGATAGGAATTGAGTAACTGCGCATGCGTGAAAAGAGACAGTGCATAATAAACTAAAAAAAAAAAAAAATGCAATTATACAAAAGACTTTTGTAACAGTTTCTGGTTATGTACAGGGTGTCCATAAAGTCCCAGTACCATTACAAGTATTTATCACTTGTAATGGTACTGGGACTTTATTGATACCCTGTACAGTGAAGGGTAATTAACCGACAGGCACAACTGCCCCCCTCCCCCCAATCCCAACCTCATTCAACAACTGCTGATGTTCCTACTACCGCCATTCTTCGAGGTCCAGATTCATCAGAAAGCCATAATGGCGAGGAAATATGAGGCGAGCACACTAACCTAGACTGGTTTTGGTTTCGTCAGCGTGCATTTACTTTTCACTTTTCACGCTGTGGTTTGGTTCGGGCTTAAACTGGAAACTGGAAGCTAGACGTCAAAGGGTCTTCGGATTCAAGCAGGTCGTACGAAGCCATCGACTTACCTGATTGAAAACTCGGCAGGAAACTGAACTCATTTTCCTGAAGGGATAAAACGTCCCAAGAAAATCTAACCGATTGACTGATTGGTTCATGTAGACTGTCGTTACTACAACAATGTTTATCGAAGACGAAGGTTAATTACTTGCTGTAAAATAGCTTGGACCAGCTTCCAAGAGGACTTGATTATTATTTGCACTGGAATGAACATCCGAGGATATACTAGAGGCAATAAATAAATAAATAAATAGATGAATAAATAAATAAAAAATAAATAAATAACCACATAAATGAATATATAACGAAATAAATTAATAAGTAAATAAATAAATAAATAAATAGATAAATAAAATAAATAAATAAACTCCCATATAAGATTAGAAGGAATGAAAAGAAAGTTCTCAAGTAAACTACTTTCAGTCTCCAAACGACAATTCTCATAATAAAAATATGACTTTCATTGGATGTTCTCTCTCTCTCTCTCTCTCTCTCTCTCTCTCTCTCTCTCTCTCTCTCTCTCTCTCTCTCTGGTGAATCGTGTTCCATACATGAACATTTAAATTTATCAAATCAGATCACAAGATGAAAAACCGACCTAAAATAAAAATAAAAAATTAAACTTAAGAATAAAAAATAAAAAAATACAAACACGTAACAGAAATGACACCGACTTCTATAACCAAGCAAGAGAAAAGGCCATTTCCAAACTTTTTCATGATTTCTGATCACAAGACCTAAAAAAAGAAAAATAATAAAGAAAATGAATTAAAAAATAAAACAAAAAACAAACACGCTACAGAAATGACACGACTTCCATAACCGAGCAAGAGAAAAGACCATTTCCAACCGTTTCCATGAATTTAAGTCGCCGAACTAATTGTTCCTCTATTGTTTCCAGCTCAAAATAAACTCCAGACCCAGTGTGCTCTTCCCCGGCTTCCGGTAGCATTGTGCTTACAGAATTAGGCGAGGGAATAATCCCCCCTTTCGGAAACGGGAATCTGAGCCCGAGTGAATAAAAGGGGAAACTCTACTATATGCAAAACCCGACGAAATCTGTTAGCAACGCTGCCTGAAAGCTGGGAGCTATTTGTCTTCTACAAATCTCGTTTGGAAGAATACATGCATGCGAGGCCGGATAAAGAGGAAGTATATATACAATTGTGGAGAGAGAGAGAGAGAGAGAGAGAGAGAGAGAGAGAGAGAGAGAGAGAGAGGACAACCAAATAGTTAGGACATCATACGCGTCAAGTTTTCATATATGCCCTATGAATAAATTTGCGAGCAACATTTATCTCTTACAAACTTTAGCAATTTTATGATGGTTCCAAGGTACAAAAGAGAGAGAGAAAAAAAAAAAAATTAGTAATACAAAACCTTGAAAAACTGCTTTTAACGTAAAACCATAAAAACCCTTCAAAAGTCTACTTCAGCCTATTGCTAATTGATCAATTTTCTTTCAAAAAAATAATTCAGACAAATCGCTATTGCACAAACCTTTCAAGACAAAATCACTGCCCAGGAATGAAAAATAACTTCCAAAAGTAAATTCATTCTACACGAAATCAACTGAACCAGTCGAAAAATATTCTAATTAATTTGAACAAATAAATACTTCATTTATCCCAGTTAAAATTTGCGACGAATTGCTATTCCAATCATATTTAATAGCTAATCCAAGTCTCAGATGAAAGATTTAGTGGGCCATCCACTTGTCAGAGGCTTCATCTGGTGGACTGTTATTAATTACTATAATTGAAATCCGTCATAGAAATTAACATCGGTTTTTGTTAATGGAATTCGTGTCGTGAGTCTCCGTTTATGCCAGTGCTGTATATTTCCCGTCCTGACAATTTTGTATTCATTACCGTTATTATAATAAGCTTATTATTACCGCTATCATCATCAATTCTCTCTGATGTCCTGCATTGAATGCAAGTATTGCATATACAGTTTGCATATCAACTCACATACATAGTACATTAATCAGGGGTAATATCATTTTCTCCTGTTGAATATACAATTTTACATAACAATAATAAAGCATTTCATATATTGTATAAATCGATAAACAACGGTGCAACATCCTTTGGCCTTTCTCTAAGGCATTTTCATGCAAAAAAAATGTCTCAGAGTAAAAGCAAAAGATCTTGCACTATTTTGTTTTCATATTTCTCGTGGTTACAAGCTCTATATATTTATTTTAATCTTGCTCTTATTCCCATTGATAGAAGATATACATATGCATAGTTATAGATACACACACCTATAAACAAACTCTATATATATTTTATATCTCGCTGTTATTCCCGTGATAGAAGATATGCATAAAGACATATTTATATATACACATAAATATAGATATGACAGATTACCTCTGATGTTACAGATGCAACTTGACAAGAGAAACGTTCATCTAGATTTACTGGGAGAATGGCGGAAGGATTTCATCGAGAGAGCCTTGTTCAACAAACACAACTTCCTTGTTTATCTCAACAAAGTTAAGTTACTCGTGAAGAGCGAAAAGCACGAAGCAATTCGTCAATGTCACAGAACGAGAGAGAGAGAGAAAAAAGAAAGGTAAATTTAAGACTTCGGTTAAGCTCGGGATTTTACGGTTATGATTTCCGTCATTTCAGGCGAACGATGCATAAACTGCGCCATTACTCTGCCGTCAGGACGGCGATCAATCAGAATTTATGACACGGTAATGCGCTGCGAATATTATTCCGACATGTCAATCAATGCGTGAGAAAGGAAAACGACGTGGCTGCTCATGTATATTGGCTGAACAAATTCCAGCCAGTGACAGAATGTATACGACGCGATGATCATTTGCAATATTCCCATTTTATTTCCCTACCCGATTCATCTTGCAATGGTGGCACTTTAATTGCAGTTTGAATGTTGGTGACGCTGCTGATTCACGAGTTTCCCAGAGGAAACCAGTATTTTTATGCTCTCCTGTCAGACATCAAACCACCAGACGATAAATCACTTTGTTCTGTGGATAACCGTGGCCCTCTCAATAAGACGAATAATAATAATATCGCCCCTAACGTTAATATTTTGTTTAAAAAAATTATTCCTTGTGGAGGCATTTGATTAGGAACACTTCAAAAATATTTTCGAAAACTCTCGATAAGCGAGAGGGGAAAAAGATCCAAAATGGCATTAACTAGCAGGGGCAGCCTTCCTCTCTCTCTCTCTCTCTCTCTCTCTCTCTCTCTCTCTCTCTCTCTCTCATCCTCAAGTCAAACACTTCTGGCTGCAGCACTCGACTCTCATCCTCACATTTGATATTCATACCTAACTCTATTTAGATACATCATTTAAGCCATTGTCATTCACTTCTATTAGTTTGAACTGGTCTACATTTTTGAAGCCTCTCACCATATTCTTTTTTTTATCTCATAATCTTCAATTCACTTAATAAAATGTAATGTTTCTATTTGTATTAATGCACTTTTTTTGAAAAAAAACTTATTAAACTGTTTTTTTTTTAAAATCCTCATTCAATTCATTTCATGAAATGTAAAATTTCTATTTTTTATTTTATTTAAAGTAAAAATACTTATCTTATTAATATACTTTATTTGAAAAAAAACTGTCTTCCAATATCCCTCATTCAATTCATTTAATAAAATAAAAAAAATCCTATTTTATTAATGTATAACTTTATTTAAAAAAAAAAAACTGTTTCTCAAAATACCTCATTCAATTCATTTAACAAAATGTTAAATTTTCTATTTTATTAATGTACTTTATTTGACAAAAAATTCCAATCTTTTTCAAAATTCCTCATCCAATTCATTTACTAAAATATAAAAATTCCTATTTATTAATGTATGCTTTATTTAAAAAAAAAAAAAAAACTGTTAAAATTCCTCATTCAATTCATTTGGAAAATGTTAAATTTCTATTTTATAAAAATTTAAAATTTTGATCTTAGTAATGTACTTTATTTTTAAAAAAACTGTTTTCCAATATCCTTCATTCAATTCATTTAATAAAATGTAAATATTCTACTTTATTGATATACTTTATTGACAAGAATTCGACTGTTTTTTCAAAATTCTTCATTCAGTTCATTGAATAAAATTTTAAATTTATATTTTATTAATGCATTTTATTAGACAAGAATTCAACTGTATTTTTTTTTTAAATTCCTCCTATCATTAAAACGGGAATAGCGCTTTCTCTCTCTCTCTCCCGCACCCGCTCAGTTTTCTCCTTAATGTGTCCTTCCTCTTATCCCAATATTCTGGAGAATGTTTGTGATATAAACTGAGTACTTCACGGCCTTCTTCTTTCTCTGTTAAGGAACGTCTCCTCTGGTTATTTAACGGACGATTCGTTATTCCCAGAGTTCCTTTAAACATAAACACAACGCGCACTGGAATTGGTGCCACTGGGGGAAATGATGTCGGTGCTTCGAGAAATTTTTCTAAAACGAAAACTATTATTTCTTTGGAGTATGCTC
>NC_061098.1:30627647-30653689 GCF_015104395.2 Macrobrachium nipponense | reverse complement strand
TTATAATCTATCTCTGCCCTACAGATTCTGGCGTGATTCCTAATATTTGATTGTTCAGGGGTGGATAATTGTTGCTGCCCGTCGGTAACTTTACACCTCTATGAGCATCACATCTCACTTGAGCAACCGGCGCGTACTTCCTACGTGGTCTGCTGATTACATCGGCAGCAATTAAATAAATATAACACACCGGATTGCATCAAGGAGGCAATTTCTCTTTGTGTTTTAGGAAGCTACCAATATTTCTAAGATTTATGCAGTGAATCTTGTATCAACTACTGGATAATGGCGGTTTAAAATTTTCTTAAGGGAGGGCAAAAACTTCCTATCATGTATATAAGGTATTTTAATATAGTATCTAAATTTCTGTGGGCAGAGATAGATTATAACAACTTTAAGGTCATTATGACGTCACCATATGAACACCACCTCCCTCGTTCTTGAAAGTTTGGCAATTAAGAAACTGGTACCTCACTTAACAACATACTACCTCAGTACCTTTGTATATAGCATAAGACACGTCACTTTGGTTCTTTGCCCTCTTTCTTGACTTTTTTTTCGCCGTCCTGACACGGAACGGCGGGGGACTCTGCTTGAGCAAGGTATTTTCCTCATTTTTAATATTTATATATGTGTATATGTATATATATATATATGTATATATATATATATATATATATATATATATATGTATATATATATATATATATATATATATATATATATGTATATTCTATTTAATAAAGTTTTATTCGTAATTTTACTTAGAAATATTTAATTTTTTATGATTTTACATTTCCTTTTCTTGAATATGTTATGTATTGATGTAATACTCATTCTTTGAGATTTTTTAATTCGTAATTTTACTTAGAAATACTTTAAATTTATAATAATTTTACGTTAACATTCCTTAACTGTTGGTAATGATGTAATATTTATTTCTTGCCTTTAGCCTGAAGATGGGACTTTGTCTCGAAACGTTGCTAGCAATAAAGAATCATGTAATGTGCCAGTCCTTCCATATCCCCGTACCATATATATATATATATATATATATATATATATATATATATATATATATATATATATATAATATGGGTCTTTCACGATCGCAAGCGATCTACCCCTGGGGCATCTTCGCCAATGGAGCGTCATCGAATTGGGGGTTTATTTTTGCCAGGGGTGGACCCTTCCCCATTCTCAGCTCCATCAGCTAGCCAAGAGAGATGGAATCTTCCCTCTTGACACACATGGATCAAATATTTGCACATACTACATTTGGCATTGAACTTACGGGTTTTTACGCCACGCCAGAGGTTGCCACAGTAGGAGTATATGCAAGTACTCAATCCATTATGCATTGCATAACCCATATTTTGCATATATAAAAGGCATTGAACTTACGGGGTTTTACGCCACGCCAGAGGTTGCCACTGCGGTATATGCAAAAGATGGGATTCAACATGCAGTGCATAACCCAATTCACATATGAAGTAGAAGGCATTAACTTACAGGTTTTTACATGATAACCATTTCAGAGGGTATCATGTGGCAGGAGAGGGGGTGCCCTGTGGCCCCTCCAAACAGTTGTTGGCTCTCATCCTGAGAGTTCGTCTCCCCAGCCCTTCAAACAGCGGGTTAGCTCTCATCCTAAGAGCTGGTCCTCTCCCTCCAAATAACTTTTGGCTTCTTATCCTGAGAGCTTGTCCTCCTTCCTCTGAATAACTGTGTCTCTCATCCTGAGAGCTGGTCCTCCTTCCTCCAAAAAGCTGTTGGCTCTTCTTGAGAGCTTGTCCTCCTTCCTCCGTCAGGGAGACGAGAGAATTGCAGAGGATGCCTGATGAAAAGGACGTTCACAAGACTTGTCTTCACAGCTACAAAGAAACAGCCCAAGTGAAGGATTCTGACGGGTCACCAGTTGATGATGCTGCGTCATGTTCCAGAGGCATTGCGATCTTCTTGGCCCAGTCGATGGGGTTGATTGCAGGATGGGTGTGTGGGAGGTGGGGGGACCTCCCGTCACTGGTTGCTGCTGGGGGGAGCAGCAGTGAACACCCATCCTGCAGTCAAGTCATTGAATGGGCCAAGAAGATCACAGCTCCTCTGGAACACGATGCAACATCACCAACTGGTGACATGCCAAAATCCTCCATTTTGGTTAATCAGGGGCTGTTTCTTCTGTCCTTTGTCCTTCCAGGTTTCTTCCTCTTTACTCTCATTGTCTCCTGAGGATCTTGAAACACTTTGGCTCTTAAACTGAGAGGTAGTCCTCCTTCCTCCAAACAGCTGTTGGCTCTCATCCTGAGAGCTGGTCCTCCTTCCAAACTGCGTTGGCTATCATCCTGAGAGCTGGTCCTCCAAACCTGCTGTTGGCTCTCATCCTGAGAGCTGTCCTCCTTCCTCCAAACGCTGTTGGTTTCTCATCCGAGAGCTTGTCCTCCTTTGCCTGCAGCAAAATACATATTTTTTACCTGTCCTCCCTAGAGGGAAGCATGAATGAGCCACAGGCTGGCCTGATGACTGTTGGGTGTCAATCCCAAAGCATTGTTGGAGGGACTCATGCTTGGGGAACATGAAGCTTTTCTTCTTGTACTGGAGATATTCAACCCCTCACTCACAGGCCATTCTCTTTTCTGCCACCAGAATTTCAACACCATCTGTGCTGCCCTTTGCATCAAGGTGAGTTTGTTTAGCTTTCAGTGCCTCTTTCATTGCTCTACGTCTCTCCTCCAATAGTTTCTTGCGGGCCTCATCTCGTGCCTTTCGTTCCTCAGAGCAATTCTTCATAGACTTTTTCATAACTTTTGCTGGTTCCCTCTTCATAGGGCCTTTGGTGACATTATTAGTATTCTGTGTATTTGGGTTCTCTTTCCATCCATTGGCTTTAAGAACACTGACTTCTTTGAAAAGCTGGTGTACATTATCCACCTGGATGGACACCATGTCCCAAAATCCAGCCAGATCTTCAGCTAGTATAGCAGGTTCTTCACCTTTGGGCCCATCAATATTTTGTTGACACAGTCCTCTGAACTGCTCTATCTTCTGCGAGATGAGGAGGCGCGCCTTTCCTGTTGCTGCGAGGACCTTTCCTTGTACCTCCTCACTCATCTGTGGTGTGAAGGTTTCCAGGTCAGATTCAGCATTGTTTATCAGGGCTTGTAATCCCGAAACCTCGTTTTCAACTATTTGTAAGAATTGGTGGCCTTCGCTTTGTTTTTCTACTTCCTTTGTTTTCTCATTAACTGTGTCACCTTCATCTCCCTTTGTCCTTTTCTCCTTATCTTCACCTGCTAAATTCTGCAAATGGGCAATGTTTTGTTCTGCCAACATAATTTCCACATCATCTACTATGCCATTTGCATCAGGCTTAGCTGGTTTAGCTTTCAATGCCTCTTTCATTGCTCTACGTCTATCCTCCAATAGTTTCCTGCGGGCCTTGTCTCGTGCCTTTTGTTCCTCGGAGCAATTCTTCGTTACTTTTTTCATAACTTTTACTGGTTCCCTCCTTGCAGGGCATTTGGTGACATTATTAGTGTTCTGTGTATTTGGGTTCTCTTTCCATCCATTAGCTTTAAGAACACTAACTTCTTTGAAAAGCTGGTGAACATTATCCACCTGGATGGACACCATGTCCCAAAATCCAGCCAGATCTTCAGCTAGTATAGCAGGTTCTTCACTTTTGGGCCCATCAATATTTTGTTGACATAGGCCTCTGAACTGCTCTATCTTCTGTGAGATAAGGAGGCGCGCCTTTCCTGTTGCTGCGAGGACCTTTCCTTGTACCTCCTCACTCATCTGTGGTGTGAAGGCTTCCAGGTCAGATTCGGCATTGTTTATCAGGTCTTGTAATACAGAAACCTTGTTTTCAACTATTTTTAAGAATTGGTGGCCTTCGCTTTGTTTTTCCACTTCCTTGATTTTGTCATTAACTTCACCACCTTCATTGCTCTTTGTTATTTTGTCCTCCTTTCCACCTGTTAAATTCGGCAACTGGGTGGTTTTGTTTTCTGCCACCATAATTTCCACATCATTTACTACGCTATTTGTATCAAGTAGTGTTTGTTTAGCTTTCAATGCCTCCTTCATTGCCCTGCGTCTCTCATCCAACAGTTTCTTGCGGGCCTCGTCTCGTGGCTTTTGTTCCTCAGGACAAGTCTTCATAGCTTTTTTCACAACCTTTGCTGGTTTCCTCTTCACTGGGCCTATGGTGACATTATCAGTGGTCTCTGCATTTTGGTCCTGTTTCCATCCATTAGTTTTCAGATCACTGACCTCTTTGAAAAGGTGGTGTACATTATCGACCTGAATTGATACCATGTCCCAAAAGCCAGCTAGGTCTGCAGCCCATTATAGTGGGTTCTTCACCTTTTGGCCCTCCCATCAATATTTTGTTGACCTAGACCTCGAAACTGTTCAACCTTCTGAGGTAATGAGGAGGCGGGGGCTTTTCCCAAGGGCAGCTAAGATCTTTCCTTGTACCTCTTCATTCATCTGTGGTCTAAACGTTTCCCATATATGATTCTGCGTTGTTTATTAGATCCTCTAATTTTCTGATTCTCATCCACTATCTCAGGAATCGTTTCCCTTCCTTTTCCTGTTCTTCATCTGCTGACTTCATTTCCATCAAATTCCTCCTATCGTTTACATGACATTCAAGATCGCCTTTCAACTTAAGTGTCTTTCTATCCATTTCCTCTCCAGTTCTCTCTTTTTCGTCTGCACATTCATTTAGGCGTTCTTGTAGTATATTGTTTGCAGTATTGAGGCCATTTAAATAATCTATTTCTTCTTGTTTATTTATCAAGTCTTCGGTCTGTGTCAAAACTTGAATGGTGTCTGCTGCTTCTTGTATTTTCCTTTCAGTCTCCTGGGTCACATCAACAATTTCTTCAGCATGTGAATTTTCGTCATTAGCCAAGGGATTTTCCAGGTCTTGGTGTCTCAGGAGAGCGTCCTCTTCTATCGTCATCTGAGCCTTATCCTCGAGGAGGTCGCAGTTCTTCTCTTGAGCCTCCTCCACTTCTCTTTCTAGATTGAGATTAATGTCCGTCAAGTCTTCCAGTTCACATCGAATCCTGGGTTCTGCGTTCTCTGTTGTCTTGCTGACCAATTGTCCTTCCTGATGTTTCAGGAATAATATGAATAACATTCCGCAGAGTCCTCCCAATAGTCCAGCATACAAGTTTTCCCGAAGGATACCGCCGAACGACCAAGAAGGAAGGACTTCCTGCGACATAACGAGTAAATTCTCAGGTCCCTCTGCAGGGACCTGGGCCATCTCAACGTTCTTCAGTCCTTCAAACAGTCCAACAAAGTTTCCATGAAGGAAACCGCCTAAAGACCAACAAAGAAGGACAAGCAATATGATCAAGAAATCCACAACTACCTTTGCAGGGAGTTGGGCCATCAAAAAGATTATAAGTCCTCCTACCAGGCCAACAAAGTTTCCATGAAGGAAACCGCCAAAAGACCAACAAAGAAGGACAATCAATATAATCAACAATAAGTCCATAATTCTCTCTACAGGGAGCTGGGAAATCAAAAAGATTATTAGTCCTCCTACTAGTCCAACAAAGTTTCCATGAAGGAAACCGACAAAAGACCAACAAAGAAGGGCTGACAATATAATCCATAGATCCCGAAGTCTCTCTGCAGGGTGGTGGGCCATCACAAAGTTGCTAACACATTGGACAATATGGTTAAACATGTTTGGTGATTATACTACCTACTGGAGGTTTGCCTATAGGTAGTTTTAAAAAATGCTACGACTGGCTTCTGAAGATTCCTCTGGTTCTGAAGACTTCTGTGGCTTCTGAAGATTCCTCGGCTTCTGAAGACTTCTGTGGCTTTTTTTATTGTTCTGAAGATTCCTCTGGCTTCTGAAGAATTCTCTGGCTTCTGAAGAATTCTTCTTGGCTCTAATGATCCAGAATGTCTCCATCGGTGATATGCGATAAGGGCTCCAGCGCATGCTTCAGCCTAGCGTTCCAAAGACTTCCATCTTCACACTCTCTTATGCACGCACACACACACGTGCGTATACGTCCTTGTGCTATGACTAAATACTAACTCGAAGAAACTTTACGTTGAAATAAAGAATTTATATATAAAACAAAACTGGGCGAAATTCGTAGTTCTCCATTTAGGCAAAAGAGTCAGGAATTTCAGATGGAAAAATGCGTATTTCCGTCATACATCGGCCTCAACTCTCTAAAATGCTTTCGTCATTAAAGGTAGCCACTGATAATCATCAGTTATACTTGTGTAGTTATGCACAGGTGAAACTGAACGTTAGTGAGTTCAGTTTTGCCTGTTCAGTACCGGCCTTTAGACTTAGAATTACAGGTTGTCCATAAAGTCCAGTACCATTACAATAAACAAATATCTGTGATGGTACTGGGACTTTATGGACACCCTGGATTGTTATTATGATTGTTAGTGGGAGCTATGTTAGGCATTTCTACGTGACGCCATTCCCCCTAAAGCAGAGTTTTTTGTTCTCTTTATGTTAGTTATTATTCTGATGCTCCCTCCTCGCCTGTATTAGTAAATAATATTGAAGAATGCGAGGAGTAATCACGTTATTTAGCTGAAGATTTTGATAAAATCAGACCCTTTTCTCGTGTGTGAATGTTGGTATATTGTTACAAAAACGCTTCGAAATCCTTTATCTTTTACGTATTACTGTAACTGAATTTTAAGTAGAATTTTAAATACATACCAAGACTTACATAGGATAAAAGGGTCTGATCTCGTCGCCATCTTGAGCTCGCTTGTGTTTATTTTTAAAAGGAGAAGAAGAGACTTTAACTTGACATTTCAAAACAAAATTGTAATGGAAATGACAAAAATTATAATGGGAAAAAAATTGTAAATGGAACAAAGTATGCTTAATTTTTTTCCCATAAAAAATAGTAATCAAGTAAATAATTCTCTGAATGATATCTAGATTTCTTTACAACATATAATACTGTATAAAACCGCTAACTATGCCCGGTGGTGGGGGGGGGGGGGGGGGGTGCGGGGGGGGGGGGGGGGGCAAGATATTGCCGGGCGACCCCGAATTTAATAGGCGGTTCCGAGAACCTCCTTGAACTACTGACTTGCAATGTTGCAACTACAGGTCTGGCAATAGCAACCAACTACAATCACTATCGATGTAATCACAATTATATTTATTATTATTATCTCAATTACGACCGCCATAATCAAAGGTAATTTAGTAGCAATTTTCTCAGTCATTTACACCAATTATATATTGATAATAGGAACAACTGAAATCACTAAATGTAATTAATATTATTTATATCATCATTGTTATCTCAATTACGACCGCCATGATTAAATTAAAGGTAATTTACTAGTAATTTTCTCAATAGTTTAAACTAATTGCAATTCTAATAACAACAATTGAAGTCACTAGCTAAAATAACAGTTATTTTCAATATAATTATTACTATCTCAAAAACGACCGCCATAATCAAAGAGATTTACTAGTATTTTTAAAAACAATTTGCACAAATTACAATTCTATACCAACAACGAAAATCCCTAGATATAACTACAATTGTTTATATTATTATCATAATCATCACTATCTCAGTTACGAACGCCTCAATCAAAGATAATTTACTACGTATTTTTTTTCAATAATTTACACCAATTACGCAACAACTGAAATCACTAAATATTTGTAATATCATCTTAATCATCACTATCTCTATTACGCCCTCCATAATCAAAGGTCCATTCCCCCCACCCCCAACCGCAACCCCCCCCCCCCCCCCTTAGAGGCAAGAATGGATATATTGAGGGGTCGCCCAGCCAGAGCCATTATCACATTACCAGCTCATCGCAATATCATCAGTATAGAAGAGAAGAGAAATCATCAGTATATGCAAATTGACTGTAAATTATAGAACGACCCCCAAATTTCGGAAAGGGGGAAATGAAACCTTCGTACGAAAGTAGCCCAGCAGAGAGAGAGAGAGAGAGAGAGAGAGAGAGAGAGAGAGACCACAAAAAACCCGACCAATCATTTGGTGGCTCTGTCTGAACTCGGGCCATAATCCTCTCTCACCACCTACTCCTTTCTCGTTCCCAGCTGGATTCTATCGCTCGTGAGTGTTCTACAACTGGACTGAATTGTTCCAGATTCCTGTTTTTCTGCAGCGCTGGACCGTACCAGCTGTCTTCCTTCTTATTTCACCGCCGAGCACGGGTTCGATTCCTGGCGAGTCATGTTACCATCTGGAATGAAATTGTTCAGGATTCCTTTTTTTCTATAGCGTAGGACCTGCTGTTTACCTTCTTGTTTGTCGCAGAGCACAGGTTCGATTCCTAGCGAGTAACGGTGGACTCATTTAAGCTATGCAATGAGATAGGGACCTGACAGTTATTCGAGTGAGGTGGGTCGCAGCCAGAGAGAAGGAGAGTATGAGTGCATGCTGGGAAATATCTGCCTGGTTTTCATTCACTCCCACAACCTCATTCTTGCTGACATTAATTACTCACTTTCTTCTCTTACAAACACTTTCACTCTAGTGTTCTGCAGTTTTTCTTCGCTAGTTTGTTTGTTTGTGGGTTAGGGTGTTTTTACGTTGCATTGGAACCCAGTGGTTATTCAGCAACGAGACCAACGGCTTTACGTGACTTCTGAACCACGTCGGGAGTGAACTTAGCGAGCTTCTATCACCAGAAATACACATCTCTGACTCCTCAATGGAATGCCCGAGAATCGAGCTCGCGGCCACCGAGGTGGCAGGGCAAGACCATACCAATCACGCCACCGAGGCGCTATAGTAGATTCACATCAACCGTGCATTTGACGTCTAGGCCAGTCCCTTACGACGCTCCTGATTGGCTGTTGATAAACCAATGACAGGGCTGGAAACTCTCAGTCTCTCGAGAGAGTTCACATAGGTAGGATGTGTGTCCCACCTCTCTTGGGGGTCAGGAGAGGTGGAACATACATCCTGCCTTTGTGAACTCTCTCGAGAGACTGAGAGTTTCCAGCCCTGTCATTGGCTTATCAACAGCCAATCAGGAGCGTCGTAAGGGACTGGCCTAGACGTCAAATGCACGGTTGATGTGAATCTACTATAGCACCTATTAGTAACTTTTTCGCACTCCTAAATCTACCGTCCCTTCTCGAATTATTTAATTCATGAAGATGATGGACAGACTTGGATACATAAAGACACTTGTCTCAGATAGTCTGGCATACTAACCCACCAGCTATTCTTTCTAATTATATAAACACTTCACTTCCATCATATATTATACTTTCAAAGTCAATCAGTTCATTGTCCATCATAAATAACTTCCCTATTGCCTTTCTGCCAATTTTTTTAGCGTTTCTTTTTTTTTGGAGGGGGGCGGTGGTCTAACCTCTCTTTCCCTTTACTTACAAACTTCTCACATAGATAATTACAAAACACACTTGACCCACAAACCCAAATATCATTATAAATGTCAAAACTTGGGGTATAAGATCCTATAAAATGATCTAGATGATGTTTACGAATTAACACAATAAAACTAAGTAACAAAATACTATTATTATCTCATAGACCTTAAACTTATTGGAGATACAGACACGATTTTAAATTCAGTTTACTTGGATTTCAACTCAAATAAAATTCTCTCTAAAAAATACACGAGAGTAATATATTATGGTTGAATTAGTATAATGACTTCGAAAATATGATCTTATTTTGCCCTAGTAGATCGAAAGATTAAATATCTATTTTTAAATAAATGACGACGAAAAGACAATTATGCAATAAACTAAGCGTGTCAATATAATTCTGAAACCTTCCCTGTCACCAACGTGACTCGTAAAAAGCACGGAGAAAGTGAAGCGACTGAAATATAAAAGCTCTGAGTGCTGGAAAACCTTCATTAGATAAAAAAAAAAAAAAAAAAAAAAAAAAAAAAAAAAGGCAGCTTAACTTCCTATATGAAGTGGTATATGAAAATGACAATAGATTTTTTGAGAAAAAGAATAACGTAGGACTTCGTGCAGTTGGTGGCAATTTTCCAAGTGGATTAATTAACCGCTACACGTTTTCTCATTAGGAAAACATAAAGATTCACGCGAAGACGAGAGATGAGTGAATACTAAATACTTGAAGCAAATCAATAGAATATTCTTAACTATTTAAAGAAAATGCGAAAGAATACAACTGATCTCAAGAGTGTTCAAACTCGGCATCGAATTGTCCTTTTTTTATTTATTTATTTATTTATTTTCCCTAAATGTAGGGAATTCTTTACATGTTTCTCAAAACTATATTACGCGTAAAAGAGAAAATGATATTCTGATCTCACAAGGCTAAACCAAAATCAGGATGGAATACTAGTATGCAATTTGATGTTCATTAAGCAGTAAATACAGCGACAGAGAATCTTGTCAGTTTATCAAAAATGTAACAAATAAATGAAGGTAGATGAAGAAAACATGAGTCGAGGATAAATTTATCAGCTGAAAGCATGAAAAAGCAGAGCTAAGCAAGTAGTTCCTTAGTAATTAATCGTGGCTTAACCTAATATTTCCTGACATTTACCCGACAAGCAATATCTGACCTTTCATTCAAGTTCATCTAAAACTTTGCGACATAATTTTCATTGGCAAGGAATATGATAACTAATAACTGTACCATACTGGAGAATATACAATGTAGTATACTGGAGAAAATACAATGAACTTATTAAAAAAAAAGCCTATACTGAATACAAATATATGTACATTTACATAACTGTGGATTTGTTTCGCCATTATTATTATTATTATTATTATTATTATTATTATTATTATTATTATTATTATTATTATTATTATTATTATTATTATTATTATTATTATTATTATTATTATTATTATTATTATTATTAAAAAAGAAACCCATAAAATCACTGTGTAAAGTGTTTACTTCTCAATATTTACATTTAATTTTTTTACTCCACACTCGAGTACTTTCAAGCCCTATCAAGGAAACATAAACAGCCATCACATAAATGACAGCTCAACGAGAAGAAGTTCCAGAAGACTGCTGGGCCTTGACCCAGGCTGACAACCCAAAGATAGATAGATAGATAGATATTTTATTGACCATTCTCCACAGAAACATCAAATACAATATTATAAAATTACACAACGGTCCAAATACATAAACTCATTTCACAAGTTACATTTCCTAAAAAGGAAAAGAAAATTAAAAAGAAACTGTATTCAAAACAAATGACAACAATAATTAATATAAATTTTTAAATAACACAAAAGAGATCATATCGAGAGCTGTTTAGAATATCCATTCTATATCATAGCAACAATAATATACAATAGACTAATAAACATCACACATTCAGATTAGACTGGAAATGCGTTTAAAAAATTGTAACACAAAACTGAAGTCAGCTGGGCGAGGCACAATGAGAGAGTTTGCATCTTATATTGAAAACCTTCAAAATTAAGCTTGCGATATGACAAACATTTGCATAGTCTGATCTTTCTACCATCAAGTCGCTCATTGATGAGATATCAAATTGGGTCCGAATCTGGTAGGTCCTGGGGCATGCTTCGATTACATGTTGCTCAGTTTGTATTTGGCCACACACACACAACCTCTCCTCTACAGGTAACCGGCCCCTCCCTCTTCTGTTCCAACGGCCAACCTCAATAGCAAGAGAATGGGAACTCAAGTCTTAATCTTGTCCACTCCATTCTCTCCAACTCATTTACATTGGTTTTTTTACTATAAATGTCATGAACGTTAAATTCTGAATTGATGTTTTTATAGAAAGTTAATCTACCTGAGTTGAGGTAGTTTACTTCATGTTTCAGTCTTTCAGATGCTTGCATTACATCGTCAATATCATTATCTAACAAGTCTCTGATATAACGTGAGGTAGGGGTATTAAATTGCAAAATTAGATTAATTACATGGCCCAGCGGATCGTCTCCCATTGTACCACGCTCCACCCAAGCTTTAGCGAAAAACTGTCTCTGCTTTGACCTGACCAGTGAACGAAAATCAACAAGACCAAGTTCGACTAAGCAAAGCGAATTTGTAGTGGTTTTCCTTACACCTAACAGTTGTTTTATGCACCATAAATATAATTTTTCCATGGGTCTCAAATCACCGTTAATCCAAGATTCATTTCCATACATTAATGCTGGTAACAAAGCCGAATGAAAAACCCTTTTCTTGATATAGAAAGGAACATCATTATTTTTATTCAAGAATGAAATAAATTTTAAAACATGACACATTCTAGTTTGTGCTTCTGCTTTCACTGATGATGATATAGAGCCATCAGCAGTAAAAATACATCCTAAATATACATATTGCTCGCAGAGATCAACAACAATACTCCCTACAACCATTGGCTCGTTACGCGTCCATTGCCATTTATCACAAAAAATTAGTCTTACTACTATTTATTTTCATTCCATGAGAGCTACAAAACTGATTGAGTAAATTTAACTTTTCCAACATACCACGCCTGGTTGTTGAAAGGAATATCGTGTCATCCATAAGGACAAGGATGTGTAACCAACCCAAAAACCCATCAATACCACAATTATTTTTAATTAATTTCTTATAAGATCGTCCACAAAAAAATGACAAACAATAGACATGAGGTTGGTGACCCTGGCGAAACACCAATTGTCGAAGCAATTAGAGTTTGTCCCAACAATACTATTGGTAATTTTGACATAGAAATAAGTGTTACTATCATTACAGATCCACAACCCAGTCTTTCAATATCAAAAATAAAGTACGCTTGGTACTCTGGCCATAGCTTGTTGGAAATCAATAAATGTCACAAAAAGTTTGAAAGTTGGAAATCAATAAATGTCACAAAAACATCTCTTGAAAATGGGCCACAGATAGGGCCTGAAAGTACTCGAGTGTGGAGTAAAATTAAATGTAAATACGTAGAACTAAACAAGTTACACAGTGATTTTGTGGGTTTCTTTTTCAATCATCAGAAGAAAACTGAAAGAAGTTTTTGTTTGGTTCATTATTATTATTATTATTATTATATATTATTATTATTATTATTATATTATTATTATTATTATTATTATTATTATTATTAGTATTATTATTATTATTATTATTCAGAAGATGAACCCTATTCACATGGAAAAAGACCGCCAAAGGGGCCACTGATTTGGATTGAAACTTCCAAAGAATCCATTGGTGTCCATTCCAAAGAAGTAATAAAAGGTGGTAAAGAGAAACACAGGAAGAGGAAATCAGCTATTAGAAAAACAGATAAATTTAAAAAACGAATAAGTTGATAAATATAAATCTAAGGAAAATATTAAGAAGTGAAAGAAAAAGAGGATATACAAACGAGAGAGAGAGAGAGAGAGAGAGAGACGAGGATGAGAGAGAGGACGAGAGAGAGAGAGAGGAGCTGCATCCCAAAGTCTTTAGGTAGGAGCACTGAATAAGAAATCAGTTGCCAGAAACCGAGAGAGAGAGAGAGAGAGAGAGAGAGAGAGAGAGAGAGAGAGAGAGAGAGGATTCACAGAACATGAAAGCAGAAAACATATTAGTCAACTTGAACCAGATCTATCGGTCTGGATATCACCAAACAACACTCGTCCTTCGATTCATTTTCTCTTTTATATTTTAATTCCACGGAGGCCTTTCTGACCCTTCTTCCTCCTCCCCAAATGGAATTCGCCTTTTACGCTTCATTCTTTATTCATTCTCCTCTAATGCGTTTTGGGGCTCTTCTCTGGCTACCTGACTGGAACGGAAGAAGAAGAAGAAGAAGAAGAAGAAGAAGAAGAAGAAGAAGAAGAAGGAGGCATTTAAATTGGTATAAATCATTAAGGTACAAATGTCGACTTCTCCCTTACGGTCATCTTGAAGGACTCGGCCGGAGGTATACTGAGAGAGAGAGAGAGAGAGAGAGAGTGTTGTTCATCAGAACCACTGTTGTAGTTGTGGTGCTTGCAGTACCGAAAAACAGCAAAAAACAATTCAACTGCTAATGTTATTTATGTATATTTTAATTATCTTGATTAATATTATCACTATTATCATTAACCTTGAACCTCTACGTAAGTACTAACACTACTACTACTACTACTACTACTACTACTACTATTATTATTATTATTATTATTATTATTATTATTATTATTATTATTATAAGAACCTAGAGCTTTTAGTACTCATATTGTTTATTATATCATCATTATCATCAGAATTATTATTATTATTATTATTATTATTATTATTATTATTATTTTTTTTTTTTTTTTTTTTTTTTTTGCTCTATCACAGTCCTCCAATTCGACTGGGTGGTATTTATAGTGTGGGGTTCCGGGTTGCATCCTGCCTCCTTAGGAGTCCATCACTTTTCTACTATGTGTGCCGTTTCTAGGATCACACTCTTCTGCATGAGGCCCGGAGCTACTTCAGCTCTAGTTTTTCTAGATTCCTTTTCAGGGATCTTGGGATCGTGCCTAGTGCTCCTATGATTATGGGTACGATTTCCACTGGCTATCCCCATATCCTTCTTATTTCTATTTTCAGATCTTGATACTTATCCATTTTTTCCCTCTCTTTCTCTTCAACTCTGGTGTCCCATGGTATTGCGACATCAATGAGTGATACTTTCTTCTTGACTTTGTCAATCAACGTCACGTCTGGTCTGTTTGCACGTATCACCCTATCCGTCCTGATACCATAGTCCCAGAGGATCTTTGCCTGATCGTTTTCTATCACTCCCTCAGGTTGGTGCTCGTACCACTTATTACTGCAAGGTAGCTGATGTTTCCTGCACAGGCTCCAGTGGAGGGCTTTTGCCACTGAATCATGCCTCTTTTTGTACTGGTTCTGTGCAAGTGCCGGGCATTCGCTTGCTATGTGGTTTATGGTTACATTTTTCGTATTGCACTTCCTACATATGGGAGAGATGTTATTTTATTATTATTATTATTATTATTATTATTATTATTATTTTGTTAAAAATGACTGCTGCTTCAGCACTATTAATCTTGTAAAGAGTCTTCTCTATCTTTCTGATGACGGCTTTTCTCTCTCTCTCTCTCTCTCTCTCTCTCTCTCTCTCTCTCTCTAACGTGAAGGACCTCCTGATGAAGAACAACCCCTCCCCGCCGGTAGGAGACCCCCTGAAGCAGTCCAACGTCGTCTACCGATACGTATGCCCCGCCCAAGGATGCCCTGGGATTTACATCGGCATGACGACGATGCGCCTGTCAAAAAGGATTTCCTGCCACGCCCAGGAGGGCGCCATTAGGCAGCACGCCCTTGTAGTACACCACAGAAACATCACGAGAGACGACATCGTCAGGAATATTAAGATCATCGGGAGAGCACCTGACCCACGACGTCTGCGTCTCCTAGAAGCGCTGCTCATCCTCGAGGAAAAGCCTCCCCTTAATACCACCCAAGAAGCGTTCCTGATACCGACGTGTGTGAGGAGGACCGCACCCCTCCCCCCCAACGAAGTACCAGCGCGCATGAAACGAACACCGGACTTGAGAATAATACCAAGGGTGACGTCACTCAGGTAGAAGCCAATCAAGAGGCTCCCGGTGATACCCCCCACCTGAGAAGGTCTGCAAGACTCGTCAACGCCCGCCGTATGAGTCACCTTCCCGGGAACCAATGAAAACCGGTCCTGCCGGAGAGGTGCTCTGACCGTACTCAAGAGCTCGCAACACCACGATAAAAGGAGATGGACTCGCCACTGGAATTTACGGGCTGCTCTGTGAGCAAGAGCCCGTGCTGACACAAGGTCAGCTAAATCAAAAACAACAAACAACCACTGGAATTCAGTCCCTCAGCAGTTATCGCTTGATAATGTCCTGTCGATCAGGAGGAAACGTCGCGTTTGAGAGAGAGAGAGAGAGAGAGAGAGAGAGAGAGAGAGAATTGTATAAGCAATAATAAATCAAATGACTCAACCGAATTTTACCATGCCCTTTGGTGCGTTGCTCGCCAGTCTAAGCAACAACGAGAAAGCCGTCATCAGAAAGATAGAGAAGACTCTTTACAAGATTAATAGTGCTGAAGCAGCAGTCATTTTTAACAAAACATGTCTACGAGAGGGTCTCCTTCCGAAATATTATTATTATTATTATTATTATTATTATTATTATTATTATTATTATTATCGGGGTGAAATGTCTCCAGGTATTCCCAATTACTTGAATTCCCTGTCACAGTGAGTTGGCAGATCATGAATGCACGGTAACCTCACATTCACTGTGACAATGAATTCACTGTAGCAATCAGTGTGATTTAATTACCAGTGACAGTGATTTTGCAGTGATGGTTAATTTGCTATGACACTGAATTCACAGTGATAGTGATTTCATAGTGAAGATGAATTCACAATGACATTGAATTCACAGTTACAGCGCATTAGCAGTGACAGTTAATTCAAAGCGATAGTGAATTCACAGTGACAGTGAATATACAGTGAAGGTGAATTCACAGTGATAGTGATTTCAGAGTGACTGTGAATTCGCAGTGACAGTGAATTCACAGGGGAGGGGAATTTACAGTGATGGTCAATTCACAGTGACAGTGAATTCACTGTGAATGGGAATTCACATTGATGGTGAATTCACAGTGACAGTGATTTCACAGTGAAGGAAAATCACAGTAACTATTGAATTCACAGTGACAGTGAATTCATGGTGACGGTGAAATCACAGTGACAATGAATTCACGGTGACAGTGAATTCACAGTAACCATGAATTCATAATGATAGTGAATTCACTGTGACAGTAAATTGTCAATAAATTCAAAATGATAGTGAAATCACTGTGATCGTTAATTTACAGTGACAATGAATACACAGTGATAGAGAATTCATGGTGACAGTGGATTCACAATGATAGTGAATTCACAGTAACAATGAATTATCTGTGACAGTGAATTCACCGTGAGAATGAATCAACTTTGACAATGAATTCACTGTCACTATAATTCATGGCGACAGCAGTGGATGTTTTTTTAGGATAATGTATGAAATTATCTTTTTCTTATAACTTTTCCCGTTACCTTCTTGCTCTCCTGAATAATAATAATAATAATAGTAATGGTATTAATAATACATGTTTTACTGAAAATAATGGCTATTTCAGCCGCGTTTATTTTGTATGGAATTTTCACTATTCTTCTCATTACTGACTTTTCTTCTGTACTCAAGTTGGCTATGCAGATGTCAAATGGGGTATTCGTTCGTGTCAAAAAAAACGGTATTTATGTCTTATTGAATATATTATACAAAATGCAGTACAAATTGGATCTTAAGCCTAGTCGACAAAAGATACTGAATGACTTATTCTGGATTTCTCTTGCTCAGGGGCGTCTCTCTCTCTCTCTCTCTCTCTCTCTCTCTCTCTCTCTCTCTCTCTCTCTCTCTCTCTCAGATCTGAGAAGAAATTCGAGATTCTCACACCTTGAAATAGGTAAGAAGACTAAGGTGCTTCTTCGTCTTCTCACTATATCACAGATAACTACAAAACACTTGGTCACTCGAGGTACTACAGTATCAAGACACCTCGACACTATAGTTACAGTGCTTTAAATCACCACCACAAGTCCTCACGAACACACTATAGTTGTGTGACTTCAGATTGGTTATAACTGGGGTTACAAAAGAGGGTTATGTCAACTGCATCAGAATAATGATGATTAGGGGATGAGGAGCAAAAGCAAGACTAAAATGACCTTTGGGAGATCCACCTTTCAGTTAAAAAGCCACGAGAAATTGTCTAATAATTCCTTCTGATTATAAAGTGAAGTAGCTGATTCTATGGATAAATACTTCCTAATGATCTGTAAGTACCTTATGTTACACAGGTAAATATCTAGTCTAGTCATATACGTATATGCCAGCTGAATCTACAGATACAGTTAGGGGGAATGAAAGCAGATGGACATTTAGAACGATTGAGAAATTAGCTAAAATATCTCATAATTACTTGTAAATTACCTCCTGATTATCTGTGATTACTTTCAAATTATTTTTGTAATAATTAGGCGTATATGTGGCTTGCTACACAAATTACAGGCCAGCTAGATCTACAAGTTACACTTATACACTATCATAAAATTCCTTCTTTTGGCTGGAGAATAATCTAAAAAGAAAAACATAACATAGTCACTCCCTCCTCCTGCCTCAACCCTTTCTACCTCAACCTCTTACCCCTCAACCTCTTTCCTCCTTCCTCCTCAACCCCAAGCCCAAATTATCTAGCTAATTCTCGTAAATATAACTAAGTACCTTCATAGCCAATAAGTTATTGGTTATATAATTATACAAATTATTTATTGGAGCTGTGTAACATGTACTAGTAGTGTGGAGAGACCAGTAGGCCTATCGATTTTTTTTCAATTTTTTTTTTAACTTTTATTTGAAAAATATTACATGTCATTTACATAAGTAAAGTATTACAAAATATTACAAAATGTACACCTACAATATTTACAAATTACTGGATTTATTTTTTGTTTTATTATTAACTAGACTTTAAAACTTTTTTTTTCTTAACACTAGATATTAATTGTGATATTACTTACAAAATTAATACTGGCTATTTTTTTTTCAAATTCAGTTAAATGATCGAGTTCCCTCGACCATCGGCATGTATGAGTGACGTCATTATAAGAGAGAGAGAGAGAGAGAGAGAGAGAGAGAGAGAGAGAGAGCACCTCCAGGCAATGGGTGGTGGCCAGATCAAGACAATAATTGCGCCCTGCACATAACTCGTCAGCCACTTGTGTGTCGACATGATATAATCACTGTATGTTAGTTTATTTACACACACACATACCCACACACGCTCACACACAAATGCAGATAGACCTATACTGGTCGCCAAGTACCGTCCTGATAACTATATATAATTATTTTCGATTTTCTTCTTTTTTCTCTCTCTCTCTCTCAACTTGAACTATCAATCAACCTCCTGTGGAAGATGGTGATCATAGTCGTAGAGTAATTCATGATTCATTCTATTTAAGTGAATGTATGATTTATTATAAGTGAATGTATGATTTATTATTATGTATATGTATAACTGAGGCTCCGTTGCGACATATATTTTGCAATTGATTCAATCCCAATTTGCTTGCCAGCGCAGAGTGACCTCGTAGGTCCCAGCTAGGAGCCTGCTTGGCAAAATTTTTAGTATAAATTCTGCGCTCTAAGATGGTGATACAATTTAAATTTATTTTTTTTTTTTAGTAGCACCTGAACAGACTTCATAATGGTACGGTATATTAGACCAAAAGCAGTGATATAAATAAATTATTAATTAATTTATTTCAACAATTCCATTTCGTCATATTATAGGCCTATAATATGACTCCACACGAATATATCATGGGGTGAAGAGTTCGAGTGAGGGGGGCACCCCCAAGACAAGAGGGGAGAGAGAGAGAGAGAGAGAGCCGAGAGAGAACGAAGAGAGAGAGAGAAAGCAATGTTCGGTTAATAGTGTTGAACAAGATTGAGAACCTAGGCCGATATTCATAATCTCTCTCTCTGACGACATTGTAGCACATGAGGTTTGTGATCCCCAGTCTCCTCTCTCTCTCTCTCTCTTCTCTCCCCTCTTGTCGTGGGGGTGCCCCCCTCACTCGAACTCTTCACCCCATGATCTATTCGTGTGGAGTCATATTATAGGCCTATAATGCCTCGCATGGTGACACAGCATTTTATCTCTTTCTCGGGGAGTAAGCCTACAATTGACTTTGGCTTTTTTTATTTATTAATAATTAATATAAGGAAATATATCTTAATATTTTTTCTTTCCACTTCCATTGTTTTATTTCCACGGTTGATATAATTTAATTACTACGTGAAACTATACAGCATACACACTTACACACACGCACACACACACTCACGCTTACACACGTGTATACACATGGATACGCACATGTACAAAACATGCACACTTACACATGTATGCACACCCTTGAACACAGGTATACACACTTACACACATGCATATACACACACTTACACGTGCATACACACCCTTGGACACTTGTATATACACTTACGCACATGCACATATACACACTTACACGTGTGTATATATGCATGTACACACGCACACCTTCAGACCCACTGATGTAAGCACCACACACAGAACCGTACACGTTGTGAGGCATGCACATGTTACCCGCACGCACGTACACACGCCCTTTTCCTCCTCACCTTCCACCCTCACAAAGGATGGTGGGGGGGGGGGGGGGGGGGGGGGCGCCTGTTCTTGGAATTACCAGTAGGCCATCTTGGCTTCATCTGACCTCATTTACTTTTTTTTTTCTTTTTTTTGGTTTTATTGTCATAGACACTGTTGTCATGTAATGCGTCATTTTGTGTTTGTCAAGGTACGTACATGGGTTATCTAGTGAAAGTGAGACGTCAATTCTCTCTCTCTCTCTCTCTCCTCTTTCCCCTGCGCTTTACGCGATCTTAAAGTTTTTTCCCATGCTTTATCATTGTTGTTACTCTCTCTCTCTCGTTTTTTAATTGTGCTCAACCCCCTTTTTCCCATGTTTTATCAGTTTCCTTTTTCTCTCTCTCTCAGATCACGTATGTTTGCCTCACTATAAAATTAGGTTTCTTTGATAATTATGCAGTTGAAAGAATACCCTTCCTCTCTCTCTCTCTCTCTCAGATCACGTATTTTGGCCTCCGATAGAATAAGGTCTCTTGTTGATAAGGCAAGATAGCTTTGTTCATATAGAAAGGATAGCTCTCTCTCTCTCTCTCTTCTCTTCACATCAGTCATCCAGCGTTAAGCTTATTCAGAGGGTGTGAGAAATTCCAGAGGCTGGAGTGTTTATGAACACGTACAGGTGTTATATAGGGTGTGTTTTATGTTTAATGCTTGCCTATACAAGTATTTTTCATAGCCACAGTTTCCTCGGTTATAGAATTTCTCACACAGGAGGTATATACGCTTATTTGCGCTTCATAAGATAAAAATCTATTTCATTGTACTGACAACTTTTCAGAACGAACACCACTGCCAATGAAAAACCTCTTGTCTTTATGTTATTGAAATGCTGTGGCTGACACTATCTGCAGTTTTTTTTTCTTTGTTTCTGTTATGTTTTACCAGACTGTTGAAAGAGTGTTTGTTCTTCAATTAGATGTTTATGTAGGAAAAACTAAACCAGGTTTTTTTTCTATAAATTAAGCTCTGCCAATCTTTATATATATATATAATATATATATATATATATATATGTATGTATATATATATAAATATATATATATATATATATATATATATATATATATATATATATATATATATATATATGTGTGTGTGTGTGTGTGTGTAATATAATATGATATAATATAAATCAGTCGCTTATTAGTTTATGTTCACACGCGAACTAGACACACACAGTATATATATATATATATATGTAGTATATTATTATTATATATATATAATATATATATAATATATATATAGATATCTTATATATATAACTGTGTGTGTTAGTGTGTGTGATTGTTCGTGTGTGAACATGAACTAATAAGCGACTGATTTAACTACTCCACTGACTACAAAATGAAGCCATTCGTCATTGCATTCGAACACATGGAGGAAAAAAAAAAGACTTAGTAGTCTTCTCCTTTCATCAGTGGAATGTATAAAAGTGTTTGCCTGTGTCTTATCCTTACAGTGGAATGACGACAGATGAGATAAAAAAAAATATTATGGGTTTATAGAACTCCTGAACTTATGAGTGATATCAGTGTTATTTTTGTGTGTAGGTTGACATTGACGGAAATGATTTTTGAGAGAGAAAGAGAGAGAGGGAGGGGGGGGGCCAGTTGGGTTTCACTAAAAGTAGAGAAAGGGAGAATCACTAAATGTAAAGAGAGAGAGAGAGAGAGAGAGAGAGAGAGAGAGACGAGCGAGAGAGAGAGAGAGAGTATGAAATTTAATGAATAATATAATTGAATAGGGTTCAACGTGATTATCATTATAGATATAGTGGGATGCATATTGTGTGTATGTGAGAAAGAGAGAGAGAGAAAGTTACAAGGGGTTACAAGGATTAGGATGTCTCAAAGACTTGATAGTCCATCCGAGGGAGACATCGTGTGTCACTTATCTGTAGGAAACACGTGTCCTAATGATTTTGTCTAGCTTTCTTTTAAACTCTTCCATACTGTTGCTGTTTATAACTTCTTGTGGCTGTTTATTCCACGTGTCACATATCTTGTATGTAAAGAAGTTCCCACAGTGGGATGTGTTGTATCTCTTCAGTTCTAGTTTCCATCCATTATTTCTTGTCTGGTTTTTGTTTAATGTGAATAGGTTACTGTCTACTTTTGTAATGCCTTTCAGTATTTTAAATGTTTCTATTAGTTGTCCTTACAATCGTGGTGTTTCTAAGCCATACATGTTCAGGCTCTCTAGTCGTCTTCGGTAACCTATTTGCCTGATGGATGGAATTAACTTTGTGGCTCTTGCTTGTACTCCTTCTAATCTCTTTATGTCTTTTCTTAGTGTTGGTGACCAAACTGTATTGTATATTCTAATAGATGGGTCTAACTATTGATGTGTAGAGCTGCAGCACCGTTTCCTTCCTTATTTTCTGAAACTAGAACTGCCTTCTTTATGTATTCCACTAGTTTCTGTGCCTTCTTTTAGTACTGCTTTGTGGGATTTTAAGTCATTGGTAATACTGACTCCAAGGTCCTTCTCTTATTTTACACTACTTATGTCATTCCCAAGCAGCATGTAGGTGGCATGGGGGTTGTTTGTTCCTATTTGTAACACTTAACACTTATCTATGTTACAAGGCATTTGCCAATTTTTTTACCACTCTCCTACTTTCAGTAGATCATTTCTTAAACTTTCCACTGCATCTGGGTCTGCTGCATTTACACCTAGTTTGGTGTCATCTGCAAATTTGGCTATCCTGCTAGTTAAGCCTACATCAATGTTATAATGTAATTCAAAAATAAGAGAGGGCCAAGGACAGAACCTGGGGTACTCCGCTTGTTACTGCCCATTCTGATTCTTCACCATTTATTACGAGACTCTGTTTTCTATAAGTTAGCCAGTCTTCGACCCAGTCTGCTGTTCTCCTACAATTCCTAAAGCTCTAACTTTTGTCATCAGTTTCTTGTGTGGGACTTTGTCAAAGGCCTTTTAGAAATCTAAGTAGAGTATATCTATTGCTCTACTACTGTCGTAGATACCGAGCATGTTATGAAAAAACTCCAAGAGGTTTGATAGGCAAGATCTGTTTTGTCTGAAACCGTGTTGACTGTTTAACAATAAGTTGTTTCTATCTATGGGATCCTTAATTTGATTTGCAATTATGGACTCAAAAATCTTGCAAACGACCGACGTTAGACAGACTGGTCTACAATTTCCCGGCTCTTCTCTTGAACCTTTTTTTTTAAACTGGGGGCACATTACCTAGTTTTCCATCTTTTGGTGCTTTTCTTTGTTCTGCACTTTTTCAGTAGAGTTTCTATAGGTGAGGAACTATCTCCTCTTTTAGCTCTTTTGTATATTATCTCTTGGATGACTCCCATCCGGGCCAGGAGATTTGAACTTGTTGAGTTTGTCTATTTTGTTTTTAATGTCCTCTGCTGTAAATATTATTTTGGCCAACGGTTCTGCCCCTTCATATTTAATATCAGTTTCCGGTATGGAGGTGGTGTCTTCAATTGTGAAAACACTAGTAAAAGAACTTATTCAATATCTGTTTTTTCCAAGTCTGAGTTCAACAGGTTACCTCTATTGTCCTCTATGCTTGTGTTCTCATCATACTCTAGATTTTTAGCGTACTCCTTTAGCTTTTTTAGGTCTTGTTGACGGTGGTCTAATCTCATTAATATCTTCTTTTTTTTATGTTGAACTTTAATTTGAAATGAGATAATTTTATGCTAGCTTTTGGCTAGATTTGCACCTTTTGAAACGTCAGACACTAGGTTATCTTCTGTTGATAGGACTATGTCTAGTATGTTGTTTCCTCCAGTAAGTTTGTCAACCCCTTGGTGGATGAATTAATTTCTTACAAAATCTAAGTATCTTTCCTTCTATGTATGATGCGGAGGTCATCGTGTAATGAAATCTCCCATACAGCTCCTCGTCAGACTTTGTGGTTGGTGTGTGTAAGTATGTTTTTGCGCTTTAACCTCAAAGTCTAATAATTTAAACTGCCATGAGAGATATGTACTCGTGTTACGAAAATCTCTGTAAGAAACCTTAAATTTAATGTTCAAAACTTAAAAAAATACTTAAAGAAATTGAATTTAATAGGGATTTAAGGAATAATCTTTCTTTTCTGGACTTCAATTGCCTTTCTTCTATTTTGGATTCCAATGTTGATAAGAAATTGGCAGATGTTAGGCTTACACACAGCAGAAAGTTGAGAAATCTTGGGGTTGATGTTAGTAAGAAAATAGATAGTAGTAAAGTAATTTTTAATCTTTCTAACAGAAATTTAACAAAAGAGGAAAAGGATGTTCTTTCTCTTGGTCTTGAGTTTGCCTTGACTCCCATGAAATTCAATTTCTTTAAGTATTTTTTAAGTTTTGAAAAACTGTGTTCAACTTTAAGAAACTGTGACATTTGTGGTAGTGAAACTCTTATTTCAATTTTTAACAAAATTTCTGTAATTGCAAATGAGACTTTTAAAGATTTTAATCGTAGACAGGAGGGTGACAATCAGTTAAATAAAGACAGAATTAATATTTTACGTAATCTTAAGAACGATGATAGTATTGTTATTACAAAGCCAGATAAAGGTAGGGGTGTTGTATTGATGAAAAGGTCTGATTATTTAGATAAAATGAATGAAATACTCTCTGGCAATACAAAATTTAGGATGTTAAATGTAGATATTACGAGTCACATTTTGAAATTAGAAGACAAATTAAATAGGCGGTTAAGAAGTTTGAGAGATAAGATTGGGGAAGTTACATATAGTAATTTATTTGCTTCAGGGTCAAAGCCCGGTTATATGTATGGTCTACCTAAGGTTCATGAAATAGGAAACCCATTGAGATCCATTATATCCTCAATTGGCACTTTTAGGTACTATCTGTCAAAGTTTCTGGTTCCAGTTTTAAAGCCTCTAACTTTTAGTGAGTTTAATGTCCCAAATTCTTCCAGTTTGTCAAAGAATTGTGTTCTTTCGATTTTAATCAAGATGTGTAATGGCTAGTTTTTTGATGAACCTCCTCTTTTCACAAATATCCATTAAAAGAAACAACTGACATTATTCTTAATAATATATGTGAAAACTTCATAACAACTTTTGGACTTAGTAAAGTAGATTTGCGAAAATTATTACAATTGGCTACAACTGATGGCATTTTTACTTTTGATGGTAAATTATATAATCAAATAGATGGAGTTGCTATGGGAAATTCCCTTGGACCTGTATATGCAGATTGTTTCATGGGTTATTGTGAAAAGATTTGGATGTCTGAATGCCCTGTTGCTTTCAAACCCTTGTATTATCGTAGGTACGTGGATGACACTTTCCTTGTGTTTAAGGAACGTTCACACGTGGATTTATTTTATGAATATTTTAATTCTCGTCATCCTAATATTTCTTTTACTTGTGAGACAGAACAGGATAATATGTTGTCATTTTTAGATGTTCAGGTACAGAAAAATAGAGGTAAATTTGAGACTTCCGTTTATAGTAAAACTACTTTTACTGGCTTGGGATTGAATTATCTTAGTTTTTCACCAAAGTTGTGTAAACTTAATTCAATACGTACTATGATAAATAGAGCTTACAATGTTTGTTGTGATTTTAATTTATTTCATCAAGAAATGGTCTTCCTCCAGAATTATTTTTCCGAAAATTCTTATCCCGTATTTGTTTTTTACAAAGTTCTGAAAAATTTTCTGGATGAGAAATTTTGCCCCTGACCGGTGTACAGTACTGCTAGTAAAGATGTAAGGTACATTAATTGCCTTTTCTTGGTTTTCTTGGTCATAGTAGCTACTTGGTAC
>NC_061098.1:30589071-30627147 GCF_015104395.2 Macrobrachium nipponense | reverse complement strand
CTTTCCCAGTAGTCAAGGTCCTTAACTTCTTCTATTCTAGCTGTAAAGGACCTTTGTACACTCTCTATTTGTGCAATATCCTTTTGATAGTGTGGGTACCATATCATATTGCAATGTTCAAGTGGACTACGAACATATGTTTTATAAAGCATAATCATGTGTTCAGCTTTTCTTGTTTTGAAGTGCCGTAACAACATTCCCATTTTTGCTTTACATTTTGCCAATAGAATTGCTATTTGATCGTTGCATAACATGTTCCTATTCATCATCACACCAAGGTCTTTAACTGCTTCCTTATTTGTGATTGTCTCATTATTAGGTCCCCTATATGCATATAGCTTTCCTTCTCTGTCTCCATAGTTTATTGATTCAAATGTATCAGAGTTAAATACCATCCTATTTTTCTCTGCCCAATCATATACTTTGTTAAGGTCTCTTTGTAGCGCGTTCCTATCTTCATCACAAGTAATTTCTCTACTTATTCTTGTGTCATCGGCGAAACTACTCACTACTGAGTCCTTAACATTACTGTCTATGTCTGCAATCATAATAACAAACAGTAATGCAGCTAACACCGTACCTTGTGGCACACCGGAAATTACATTAGCTTCATCCGATTTCTCATCGTTTGCAATAACTATCTGTTTTCTGTTGTGTAAAAATTCTTGTAACCATCTTCCTACTTTATCCACTATATTATGTTTTCTAATTTTCTTCGCTAATATATTATGGTCTACCATGTCAAAAGCTTTTGCAAAGTCTAGATAAACCACATCTGTTTCATTTCCGCTTTTCATATTTTTGTATATGTTTTCACGGTGGAGTAACAGTTGGGTTTGTGTACTTTTTCCAGGTACGAAACAATGTTGTCCTATATTAAACAGATTATTTTTTATTAAATGTTTCGTAATATTTTTCTTCATTACCCTTTCATACACTTTCATAATATGTGATGTTAGACTCACAGGCCTATAATTACTTGCCTCTAGTCTTGATCCACTTTTGAATGTAGGGGTAATATATGCTAATTTGTGCTCATGCCTGTATCTACACTTTGTCTTAATATTGCAAGTGGCTTTGCGATAGAATGAACTACTTTCTTTAACAAAATAGCAGGAACTCCATCAGGCCCTGCTGCAGCTCCATTTTCAATTTCATTAATAGCCTGCACAATATCAGCTTCATTAATATCTATGTCAGCTAAATATTCACTATTTTCGTCCCTTACTTCTATATCATTATCTTCATTATCTATTCTAGGGGTGAATTCTCTCTTATATCGTTCTGCCAATATGTTGCAAATTTCCTTTTTTTCATTCGTTAATCTCCCTTCAATTCTTAGAGGGCCTATTTCTATTCTTCTTTTATTCATCTTTTTCGCGTATGAGTATAATATTTTGGGGTTTTGCTTGATATTTATTAGGGTTATTTCTTCCAAGTCCCGTTTTTCATTTTCCTTTTTTTGTATAATCTTTTGTTCTGCATTTTCTATCTTACTTTTTAGTTCTATAACTTTCCATGCATTTTTTTCTTTTGCAAGACCTTTTTTCCACTTTCTGATTTTCTGGAACAAGATCCTTCTGTCTCTTGGTATGCATGACTGATGTTTACTTTTCTTCTTCGGTATATATTTATCCACTATTTTCTCTAATATTTTATGTAATATCTCCGTATTTACCCTTATGTCATCACTTACGAAAATGTTATCCTAATCTTTGTTTAATTCTTCATTTTATTTTCTGACCATTTATATTTTTACTGTAGAAGTTGTATTTTTCCATATCCTTCCCACTTTTTCATTTCTTGCTTATCTCTGTTCACTTGCTTTGGAATAGACTGTTAATTCTATGACATTATGGTCTGAAATACTCGCATTATAAACTATTATTTCTTAACATAATTCATCTCGTTCACAAATACTAGGTCTAAAAGTATTTCCTTTCTTGTTGGCAGGTGATTTATTTGTTGAATGTTGTATTCTAGTAGCATATCTAATAACTTTTCGAATTGCCTCTTATCTTCTGCACTACTATTACTCTCTTTTTTATATGTATAAGTACAACCACAAACTCCTATTCGTTCTTTCCAATCTATGAAAGGAAAGTTGAAGTTTCCAGATAGGAGAATAGTCCAGTCCTTGTGATTTCTACATATATCATCCAATTTTCCTATTATTAAGTCAAACTCTTTAGTATTAGGAGGTCTGTATATTGCTATGTCATTTTTTAAATTTTTCAGATTAAATTCTACCGCTATTAGTTCACATTCTGAGTTACTATATTTCTCATATATTTTCCTTGTTTTTTGTGCTTTCCATTATATTGCGGTTCCCCCCACCCCTTGATTCCTATTTTTTCTATGAATGATCTATAAGTTTGGAACCCTTTTATTTGATCATCATTCCCAGTCTCTTGGGAATACCAGGTTTCACTTATATTCATTATATCTATTTTCTTTTCAATTTGGGTTAGTTCTTCTAAGTACTGTATTTTTCTTTTTGAGTTACTCGTAACTAAACCCTGCGCATTCATCACTATGATGGTTTGCATGTTTTCCTCCTTCATTTAATATTGGTATAATAAGGATTTTCCCATGTCTCTTTCCTGTTCTGGTATGTTGTTCTTTTTTCATTTCCAGAAATTCTGACATTAAAAAATCCAACTTTTCCATAATATTTGATCTTCCTTCGTCATAATTATTCATTTTGTGTCTGAATCTGCAATTTTCTCCGTATCTGCAATATCCTCTTGCATAATAAAATACAGTTATTATCTCTTGAGTAGTATCTTGGAGCTGAGGCTTGAAATTTTTTGCTGATCATCACTGCATATCGCGTTGATGGCTTGCTTTTTTCTTTTACCTGATATTCTGTTCCTCTCTTTATTTGTTTCTTTCTTATTTTGGATTTTATTACTTGATTGATTATTTATTTGATTATGATTCATGGCTACAGGGTGCATATATTTACATTTTTTGTCGAACTTACATCCTTTTCCTTCTTTTAGGTTTTTGCATATTTTTGGATGCAGATCTCTGCAATCATCCTCATAGCCGTCTAGGTATGCACATTTACCATATATTTCATAGTTGTGACATACCTTAGGATGTTTGTAGTAACATCTTTCTCCAAATCTGCAATTCCCTCTTTACAAAAGGTTCCAGACTTTGTCTTTCTGTCTGTTTTTTCCTCTTCCCGTTCATCTGAAGATCTGGTAGAGCCTCTCGGGATTTTCTTTTGTGTTGTCATATCGTAATTTATTTCTTCTTCTTCTTCTTCTTCTTCTTCGAGCGATGAGAGAGAGAGAGAGAGAGAGAGAGAGAGAGAGAGAGAGAGAGAGGAGAATGTGTTACCAGACAAGGTGTTAACAGTAAACCTTCCGCTCTTGGCCTAACGTTACCTATGTGAACAAATGGGCGGTGCTCCCGTTGTTTATATATACATATATATATATATATATATTGTATATATATATATATATATATATATATATATATATATATATATATATATATATATATATATATATATATATATATATATATATATATATATATACAGCTTGATGATAAATAATAATGCCAAGTACCCAAGGAAGAAGATTCTTTATTTTACGAGCTTTCGAGGTTTATAACCTCATCTTCAGGCTGAAAAAATGAAAACAAGGTATGAGAAATCACTAAAAAATTACACTAAAATGAATTGTCTTAAAAGCTTCAGTAAAAAACATAAAATAAAACAAACATCACATACAAACTAAAAATTCAAAAGTTACAAAAAAAACTCAAACAAATGCACATACAAAAACAGAAATAAAAATAAGACGAAAGGTAAACAAACTACCACACTCAAAAATAAAATTGCTAACGACCCACTTTGTGTACCTACTATGAAACTATATGATAGCTAGTTGAATACCGGACAAGTTGTTGTTCAATTCCGGTTCATTTTCGTAATAAACAGTGACTCTGAAATTAAAAGGTCCAGTATTGAGCAAAAAGACAGTACTCTAAAATCCAGGTGAGTGAAAGGATGGTCCTGTGCTAAACTGTGTTCCCTCATGGCAGAAAAAGGGGTTCTAGAAAGAGGAAACCTAGTTCTAACAGAAAGACCTGTGTTCCAAATTTCTGTCTAAGCCGGCGGGAAACTGGTCCCCACGTATCGCAGACCACACTGCGAAATCAGGTAAACAATAAACGACTCGAATTAGGTCCACAGGAAGAGCAGGCTTCTCCCTCCAAAAGGATCCTACAGTCGGTTAGTAAAAACCAATCTGAAAATAAATTTGAGGAAAATATGCTTAAGGGATTTTCTTGTAACCTTTTTTTCGACAAGTAGCTACTGAGACCAAGAAATCCCGGGAACAATTTAATGTACTTTACATCTTTACCAGCAGGTACTGTACACCGTCAACCAAAGTTTTCTCATCCAGAAAATTTTTCAGAAACATTGTAAAAAAAACAAATCCGGGATAAGGAATTTTCGGAAAAAATAATTTGGAGGAAAGACCAACACTGCGAACAGGTAAACAAGTAAACGAACACTCGAATTAAGGTCCACAGGAAGAGCAGGCTTCTCCCTCAAAAAGTGTCCTACAGTAAGGGTTAGTAAAAACAAATCTGAAAATAACTTGAGGAAACTATGCTTAAGTATTTCTTGTAACTTTTTTTCGTACCAAGTAGCGTACTATGGACCAAGAAGGGGCGGAATTTAATTGTTACTTTTCGCATCTTACTAGCAGTAACTGTAAACACCGGCTCAGGGGCAAACGTTTTCTTCTCCATCCAGAAAACTTTTTCAGACATTGTAAAAAAACAAAACTACGGGATAAGAATTTTCGGCAAAAATAATTCTGGAGGAAAGAACCCCCCCAAAAAAAATTTTTTTTTTTTTTTTTTTTTGTTGTTCGACTTGAAATGAAATAATTAAAAATCACAACAAACATTGAAAGCTCTATTTATCATAGTACGTATTGAATTAAGTTTACACAACTTTGGTGAAAAACTAAGATAATTCAATCCCAAGCCAGTAAAAGTAGTTTTACTATAAACGGAAGTCTCAAATTTACCTCTATTTTTCTGTACCTGAACATCTAAAAATGGACAACATATTATCCTGTCTGTCTCACAAGTAAAAGAAATATTAGGATGACGAGAATTAAAATATTCATAAAATAAATCCACGTGTGAACGTTCCTTAAACACAAGGAAAAGTGTCATCCACGTACCTACGATAATACAAGGGTTTGAAAGCAACAGGGCATTCAGACATCCAAATCTTTTCACAATAAACCCCCACTGAAACAAATCTGCATATACAGGTCCAAGGAATTTCCCATAGCAACTCCATCTATTTGATTATATAATTTACCATCAAAAGTAAAAATGCCATCAGTTGTAGCCAATTGTAATAATTTTCGCAAATCTACTTTACTAAGTCCAAAAGTTGTTATGTGGTTTTCACATATATTATTAAGAATAATGTCAGTTGTTTCTTTTAATGGGATTTTTGTGAAAAGAGAGGTTACATCAAAACTAGCCATTACAGCATCTTGGTTAAAATCGAAAGAACACAATTCTTTGACAAACTGGAAGAATTTGGGACATTAAACTCACTAAAAGTTAGAGGCTTTAAAACTGGAACCAGAAACTTTGACAGATAGTACCTAAAAGTGCCAATTGAGGATATAATGGATCTCAATGGGTTTCCTATTTCATGAACCTTAGGTAGACCATACATATAACCGGACTTTGACCCTGAAGCAAATAAATTACTATATGTAACTTCCCCAATCTTATCTCTCAAACTTCTTAACCGCCTATTTAATTTGTCTTCTAATTTCAAAATGTGACTCGTAATATCTACATTTAACATCCTAAATTTTGTATTGCCAGAGAGTATTTCATTCATTTTATCTAAATAATCAGACCTTTTCATCAATACAACACCCCTACCTTTATCTGGCTTTGTAATAACAATACTATCATCGTTCTTAAGATTACGTAAAATATTAATTCTGTCTTTATTTAACTGATTGTCACCCTCCTGTCTACGATTAAAATCTTTAAAAGTCTCATTTGCAATTACAGAAATTTTGTTAAAAATTGAAATAAGAGTTTCACTACCACAAATGTCACAGTTTCTTAAAGTTGAACACAGTTTTTCAAAACTTAAAAAATACTTAAAGAAATTGAATTTCATGGGAGTCAAGGCAAACTAAGACCAAGAGAAAGAACATCCTTTTCCTCTTTTGTTAAATTTCTGTTAGAAAGATTAAAAATTACTTTACTACAATCTATTTTCTTACTAACATCAACCCCAAGATTTCTCAACTTTCTGCTGTGTGTAAGCCTAACATCTGCCAATTTCTTATCAACATTGGAATCCAAAATAGAAGAAAGGCAATTGTAGTCCAGAAAAGAAAGATTATTCCTTAAATCCCTATTAAATTCAATTTCTTTAAGTATTTTTTAAAGTTTTGAACATTAAATTTAAGGTTTCTTACAGAGATTTTTGTAACACGAGTACATATCTCTCATGGCAGTTTAAATTATTAGACTTTGAGGTTAAAGCGCAAAAACATACTTACACACACCTACCACAAAGTCTGACGAGGAGCTGTATGGGAGATTTCATTACACGATGACCTCCGCATCATACATAGAAGGAAAGATACTTAGATTTTGTAAGAAATTAATTCATCCACCAAGGGGTTGACAAACTTACTGGAGGAAACAACATACTAGACATAGTCCTATCAACAGAAGATAACCTAGTGTCTGACGTTTCAAAAGGTGCAAATCTAGCCAAATTATAGTTCAACATAAAAAAAAGAAGATATTAATGAGATTAGACCACCGTCAACAAGACCTAAAAAAGCTAAAGGAGTACGCTAAAAATCTAGAGTATGATGAGAACACAAGCATAGAGGACAATAGAGGTAACCTGGTGAACTCAGACTTGGAAAAAACAGATATTGAATGTTCTTTTACTAGTGTTTTCACAATTGAAGACACCACCTCCATACAGGAAACTGATATTAAATATGAAGGGGCAGAACCGTTGACCAAAATAATATTTACAGCAGAGGACATTAAAAACAAAATAGACAAACTCAACAAGTTCAAATCTCCTGGCCCGGATGGGAGTCATCCCAGAGATATAAAAGAGCTAAAAGAGGAGATAGTTCCTCACCTATATAAACTCTACAGGAAAAGTGCAGAACAAAGAAAAGCACCAAAAGGATGGAAACTAGGTAATGTGCCCCCAGTTTAAAAAAAAAGGTTCAAGAGAAGAGTCGGGAAATTGTAGACCAGACTATCGAACGTCGGTCGTTTGCAAGATTTTTGAGTCCATAATTGCAAATCAAATTAAGGATCCCATAGATAGAAACAACTTATTGTTAAACAGTCAACACGGTTTCAGACAAAACAGATCTTGCCTATCAAACCTCTTGAGTTTTTTCATAAACATCTCGGTATCTACGACAGTAGTAGAGCAATAGATATACTCTACTTAGATTTCTAAAAGGCCTTTGACAAAGTCCCACACAAGAAACTGATGACAAAAGTTAGAGCTTTAGGAATTGTAGGAGAAACAGCAGACTGGGTTGAAGACTGGCTAACTTATAGAAAACAGAGTCTCGTAATAAATGGTGAAGAATCAGAATGGGCAGATGTAACAAGCGGAGTACCCCAGGGTTCTGTCCTTGGTCCTCTCTTATTTTTGAATTACATTAATAACATTGATGTAGGCTTAACTAGCAGGATAGCCAAATTTGCAGATGACACCAAACTAGGTGTAAATGCAGCAGACCCAGATGCAGTGGAAAGTTTAAGAAATAATCTACTGAAAGTAGGAGAGTGGTAAAAAAAATTGGCAAATGCCTTGTAACATAGACAAGTGTAAAATGTTACAAATAGGAACAAACAACCCCCATGCCACCTACATGCTGCTTGGGAATGACATAAGTAGTGTATAATAAGAGGAGGACCTTGGAGTCAGTATTACCAATGACTTAAAATCCACAAAGCAGTACATAAAAGAAGGCACAGAAACTAGTGGAATACATAAAGAAGCAGTTCAAAGAGAAATAAGGAAACGGTGCTGCAGCTCTACACATCAATAGTTAGACCCATCTATTAGAATATACAATACAGTTTTGGTCACCAACACTAAGAAAAGACATAAAGAGATTAGAAGGAGTACAAGCAAGAGCCACAAAGTTAATTCCATCCATCAGGCAAATAGGTTACCGAAGACGACTAGAGAGCCTGAACATGTATGGCTTAGAAACACGACGATTGTAAGGACAACTAATAGAAACATTTAAAATACTGAAAGGCATTACAAAAGTAGACAGTAACCTATTCCCATTAAACAAAAACCAGACAAGAAATAATGGATGGAAACTAGAACTGAAGAGATACAACACATCCCATTGTGGGAACTTCTTTACATACAAGATATGTGACACTTGGAAAAACAGCCACAAGAAGTTATAAACAGCAACAGTATGGAAGAGTTTAAAAGAAAGCTAGACAAAATCATTAGGACACTGTGAATGCACAGTAAAACCTGTTCCTACAGATAAGTGAGCACACGATGTCTCCTCGGATGGACTAACAAGTCTTTGAGACATCCTAATCCTTGTAACCCCTTGTAAATTTCTCTCTCTCTCTTTCTCACATACACACAATATGCATCCCACTATATCTATAATGATAATCACGTTGAACCCTATTCAATTATATTTATTCATTATTAAATTTCACTCTCTCTCTCTCTCTCTCTCTCTCTCTCTCTCTCTCTCTCCTCTCTCTCTCTCTCTTTACATTTAGTGATTCTCCCTTTCTCTACTTTTAGTGAAACCCAACTGGCCCCCCCAAAAATAATACTGATATCACTCATAAGTTCAGGAGTTCTATAAACCCATTAATATTTTTTTTATCTCATCTGTCGTCATTCCACTGTAAGGATAAGACAGGCGAACACTTTTATACATTCCACTGATGAAAGGAGAAGACTACTAAGTCTTTTTTTTCCTCCATGTGTTCGAATGCAATGACGAATGGCTTCATTTTGTAGTCAGTGGAGTAGTTAAATCAGTCGCTTATTAGTTCATGTTCACACACGAACAAATACACACACACTAAACACACACAGTATATATATAATATATATATATATATATATATATATATATATATATATATACATATACATATATATATATATATATATATATATATATATATATATTATATATATATATATATATATATATAAATATACTATGTGTGTCTAGTGTGTGTGTGTTCGCGTGTGAACATAAACTAATAAGCGACTGATTTATATTATATCATATTATATTACACACACACACACACACATATATATATATATATATATATATATATATAATATAATATGTATAAATATATATAATATATATATATATATATATTATATATATATATATATATGTTTATATATTTATATAAATATATATATATATATATATATATATATATATATATATATATATATATTTATATATAAATATGTATACATATATATATATATATATAATATATATATATATATATATATATATATATATATATATATATATACTATATATATAATATATATATATATATATATATATATATATATATATATATATATATATATATATATCTATATATATATAAGGAGGATTGGCAGAGCTTAATTTATAGAAAAAAAACCTGGTTTAGTTTTTCCTACATAAACATCTAATTGAAGAACAAACACTCTTTCAACAAGTCTGGTAAAACATAACAGAAAACAAAAGAAAAAAAAACTGCAGATAGTGTCAGCCACAGCATTTCAATAACATAAAGACAAGAGGTTTTTCATTGGCAGTGGTGTTCGTTCTGAAAAGTTGTCAGTAAAATGAATAGATTTTTATATTATGAAGCGCAAATAAGCGTATATACCTCCTATGTGAGAAATTCTATAACAGAGGAAACTGTGGCTATGAAAAATACTTGTATAGGCAAGCATTAAACATAAACACACCTATATACACCTGTACGTGTTCATAACACTCCAGCCTCTGGAATTTCTCACACCCTCTGAATAAGCTTAACGCTGGATGACTGATGTGAGAGAGAGAGAGAGAGAGAGAGAGAGAGAGAGCTATCCTTTCTATATGAACAAAGCTATCTTGCCTTATCAACAAGAGACCTTATTCTACGGAGGCCAAAATACGTGATCTGAGAGAGAGAGAGGAAGGGGTATTCTTTCAACTGCATAATTATCAAGAAACCTAATTTTATAGTGAGCAACATACGTGATCTGAGAGAGAGAGAAAAAGGAAACTGATAAAACATGGGAAAAGGGGGTTGAGCACAATTAAAAAACGAGAGAGAGAGAGTAACAACAATGATAAAGCATGGGAAAAAACTTTAAGATCGCGTATAATCGCAGGAAGAGAGAGAGAGAGAGAGATTGACGTCTCACTTTCACTAGATAACCCCATGTACGTACCTTGACAAACACAAAATGGACGCATTACATGACAACAGTGTCTATGACAATAAAAAAAAGAAAAAAAAAGTAAATGAGGTCAGATGAAGCCAAGATGGCCTACTGGTAATTCCAAGAACAGGCGACCACCACCATCCTTTTGTGAGGGTGGAAGGTGAGGAGGAAAGGGCGTGTGTACGTGCGTGCGTACATGTGCATGCCCCCTCACGTGTGTACGTTTCTGTGTGTGGTGCTTACATCAGTGGGTCTGAAGGTGTGCGTGTGTACATGCATATATACACACGTGTAAGTGTGTATATGTGCATGTGCGTAAGTGTATATACAAGTGTCCAAGGGTGTGTATGCACGTGTAAGTGTGTGTATATGCATGTGTGTAAGTGTGTATACCTGTGTTCAAGGGTGTGCATACATGTGTAAGTGTGTCTGCATGTTTGTACATGTGCGTATCCATGTGTATACACGTGTGTAAGCGTGAGTGTGTGTGTGCGTGTGTGTAAGTGTGTATGCTGTATAGTTTCACGTAGTAATTAAATTATATCAACCGTGGAAATAAAACAATGGAAGTGGAAAGAAAAAATATTAAGATATATTTCCTTATATTAATTATTAATAAATAAAAAAAGCCAAAGTCAATTGTAGGCTTACTCCCCGAGAAAGAGATAAAATGCTGTGTCACCATGCGAGGCATTATAGGCCTATAATATGACTCCACACGAATATATCATGGGGTGAAGAGTTCGAGTGAGGGGGGCACCCCCAAGACAAGAGGGGAGAGAGAGAGAGAGAGAGAGACTGGGGATCACAAACCTCACTTGTGCTACAATGTCGTCAGAGAGAGAGATTATGAATATCGGCCTAGGTTTTCAATCTTGTTCAACACTATTAACCGAACATTGCTTTCTCTCTCTCTCTCTCTCTCTCTCTCTCTCTCTCTCTCTCTCTCTCTCCTCTTGTCTTGGGGGTGCCCCCCTCACTCGAACTCTTCACCCCATGATATATTCGTGTGGAGTCATATTATAGGCCTATAATATGACGAAATGGAATTGTTGAAATATTAATTAATAATTTATTTATATCACTGCTTTTGGTCTAATATACCGTACCATTATGAAGTCTGTCAGGTGCTACTAAAAAATAAATTTAAATTGTATCACCATCTTAGAGCGCAGAATTTAGACTAAAAATTTTGCCAAGCAGGCTCTAGCTGGGACCTACGAGGTCACTCTGCGCTGGCAAGCAAATGGGATTGAATCAATTTGCAAAACATATCCCCCCCCCCCCCCGTCAACGGAGCCTCAGTTATACATATACATAATAATAAATCATACATTCACTTATAATAAATCATACATTCACTTAAATAGAATGAATCATGAATTACTCTACGCCTATGATCACCATCTTCCACAGGAGGTTGATTGATAGTTCAAGTTGAGAGAGAGAGAGAGAAAAAAGAAGAAAATCGAAAATAATTATATATAGTTATCAGGACGGTACTTGGCGACCAGTATAGGTCTATCTGCATTTGTGTGTGAGCGTGTGTGGGTATGTGTGTGTGTAAATAAACTAACATACAGTGATTATATCAGTCGACACACAATGGCTGACGAGTTATGTGCAGGGCGCAATTATTGTCTTGATCTGGCCACCACCCATTGCCTGGAGGTGCTCTCTCTCTCTCTCTCTCTCTCTCTCTCTCTCTCTCTCTCTCTCTCTCTCTTATAATGACGTCACTCATACATGCCGATGGTCGAGGGAACTCGATCATTTAACTGAATTTGAAAAAAAAATAGCCAGTATTAATTTTGTAAGTAATATCACAATTAATATCTAGTGTTAAGAAAAAAAAAGTTTTAAAGTCTAGTTAATAATAAAAAATAAAATCCAGTAATTTGTAAATATTGTAGGTGTACATTTTGTAATATTTTGTAATACTTTACTTATGTAAATGACATGTAATATTTTTCAAATAAAAGTTAAAAAAAAAAAAAATGAAAAAAATCGATAGGCCTACTGGTCTCTCCACACTACTAGTACATGTTACACAGCTCCAATAAATAATTTGTATAATTATAATAACCAATAACTTATTGGCTATGAAGTACTTAGTTATATTTACGAGATTAGCTAGATAATTTGGGCTTGGGGTTGAGGAGGAGGAGGAAAGAGGTTGAGGGGTAGAGGTTGAGGTAGAATGGGTTGAGGAGGCAGGAGGAGGGAGTGACTATGTTATGAAATTTTTCTTTTTAGATATTCTCCAGAACCAAAAGAAGGAATTTTATGATAGTGTATAAGGTGTAACTTGTAGATCTAGCTGGCCTGTAACAATTTGGTAGCAAGCCACATAACGCCTAATTATTACAAAAATAATTTGAAAGTATCACAGATAATGCAGGAGGTAATTTACAAGTAATTATGAGATATTTTAGCTAATTTCTCAATCGTTCTAAATGTCCATCTGCTTTCATTCCCCCTAACTGTATCTGTAGATTCAGCTGGCATATACGTATATGACTAGACTAGATATTTACCTGTGTAACATAAGGTACTTACAGATCATTAGGAGTATTTATCCATAGAATCAGCTACTTCACTTAATAATCAGAAGGAATTATTTAGACAATTTTTTCGTGGCTTTTTAACTGAAAGGTGGATCTCCCAAGGTCATTTTAGTCTTGCTTTTGCTCCTCATCCCCTAATCATCATTATTCTGATGCAGTTGACTAACCCTAACTTTTGTAACCCCACCAGTTATAACCAAATCTGAAGTCACACAAACTATAGTGTGTTCGTGAGGACTTGTGGTGGTGATTTAAAGCACTGTAACTATAGTGTCGAGGTGTCTTGATACTGTAGTACCTCGAGTGACCAACGTGATATAGTGAGAAGACGAAGAAGCGCCTTAGAGTCTTCTTACCTATTTCAAGGTGGTGAGAATCTCGAATTTCTTCTCAGATCTGAGAGAGAGAGAGAGAGAGAGAGAGAGAGAGAGGAGAGAGAGAGAGAGAGAGAGAGACGCCCCTGAGCAAGAGAAATCCAGAATAAGTCATTCAGTATCTTTTGTCGACTAGGCTTAAGATCCAATTTGTACTGCATTTTGTATAATATATTCAATAAGATATAAATACCGCATTTTTTGACACGAACGAATACCCCATTTGACATCTGCATAGCCAACTTGAGTACAGAAGAAAAGTCAGTAATGAGAAGAATAGTGAAAATTCCATACAAAATAAACGCGGCTGAAATAGCCATTATTTTCAGTAAAACATGTATTATTAATACCATTACTATTATTATTATTATTCAGGAGAGCAAGAAGGTAACGGGAAAAGTTATAAGAAAAAGATAATTTCATACATTATCCTAAAAATAATCCACTGCTGTCGCCATGAATTATAGTGACAGTGAATTCATTGTCAAAGTTGATTCATTCTCACGGTGAATTCACTGTCACAGATAATTCATTGTTACTGTGAATTCACTATCATTGTGAATCCACTGTCACCATGAATTCTCTATCACTGTGTATTCATTGTCACTGTAAATTAACGATCACAGTGATTTCACTATCATTTTGAATTTATTGACAATTTACTGTCACAGTGAATTCACTATCATTATGAATTCATGGTTACTGTGAATTCACTGTCACCGTGAATTCATTGTCACTGTGATTTCACCGTCACCATGAATTCACTGTCACTGTGAATTCAATAGTTACTGTGATTTTCCTTCACTGTGAAATCACTGTCACTGTGAATTCACCATCAATGTGAATTCCCATTCACAGTGAATTCACTGTTACTGTGAATTGACCATCACTGTGAATTCCCCTCCCCCTCCCCTGTGAATTCACTTGTCACTGCGAATTCACAGTCACTCTGAAATCACTATCACTGTGAATCACCTTCACTGTATATTCACTGTCACTGTGAATTCACTATCGCTTTGAATTAACTGTCACTGCTAATGCGCTGTAACTGTGAATTCAATGTCATTGTGAATTCATCTTCACTATGAAATCACTATCACTGTGAATTCAGTGTCATAGCAAATTAACCATCACTGCAAAATCACTGTCACTGGTAATTCAAATCACACTGATTGCTACAGATGAATCATTGTCACAGTGAATGTGAGGTTACCGTGGCATTCATGATCTGCCAACTCACTGTGACAGGGATTCAAGTAATTGGGCGGAATACCTGGAGACATTTCACCCAATAATCAATAATAATAATAATAATAATAATAATAATAATAATAATAATAATAATAATAATATTTCGGAAGGAGACCCTCTCGTAGACATGTTTTGTTTAAAAATGACTGCTGCGTTCAGCACTATTAATCTTATAAAGAGTCTCTCTATCTTTCTGATGACGGCTTTCTCGTTGTTGCTTAGACTGGCGAGCAACGCACCAAGGGCAATGGTAAAAGTTCGGTTGAGTCATTTTGATTTATTATTGCTTATACAATTTTCTCTCTGTCGATCAGGACTTATACTCGCTTGATAATGTCCTGATCGACAGGACATTATCAAGCGATAACTGCTGAGGGACGAATTAACCAGGGGTTGTTGTTTTTGATTTAGCTGACCTTGTGTCAGCACGGGCTCTTGCTCACAGAGCAGCCCGTATTTTTGTGTCAGTGTTGTTGTTTAAGGATTAAGCTGGCCTTGTGCCAGCGCGGGCTCTTGCTCACAGAGCAGCCGTAAAGAATGTGTCAGTGGTTGTTGTTTTTGATTTAGCTGACCTTGTGCCAGCAACGGGCTCTTGCTCACAGAGCAGCCCGTAAATATGGTCAGTGGCGAGTCCATCTCCTTTATCGTGGTGTTGCGAGCTCTTGAGTACGGTCAGAGCACCTCTCCGGCAGGTCGGGTTCTCATTGGTTTCCCGGGAAGGTGACTCATACGGCGGGCATTGACGAGTCTTGCAGACCTTATCAGGTGGGGGGTATCACCGGGAGCCTCTTGATTGGCTTCTACCTGAGTGACGTCTCCCCTGGTATTATTCTCATGTCCGGTGTTCGTTTCATTGCGCGCTGGTACTTTCGTTAGGAGGGGTGTGGTCCTCCTCACACGTCGTATCAGGAAACGCTTCTTGGGTGGTATTAAGGGGAGGCTTTTCCTCGAGGGATGAGCAGCGCTTCTAGGAGACGCAGACGATGGGTCGTGGTCAGGTGCCTCTCCCTATGATCTTATATTATCCTGACGATGTCGTCTCTCGTGATGTTTCTGCGGTGTACTACAAGCGTGCTGCCTAATGGCGCCCTCCTGGGTGTGGCAGGAAATCCTCTTTGACAGGGCGCATCGTCGTATGCCGATGTAAATCCCAGGGCATCCTTGGGCGGGGCATACGTATCGGTAGACGACCGTTAGACTGCTTCAGGGGGTCTCCTACCGGTGGGGAGGGTTGTTCTTCATCAGGAGGTCTTTCGTGCGCCTATTCCTGTAGTAAATAATGAGGGACATTCTCTTCCTTCCTCCATGGGCCGGAACGTGTTCCTCTATTATTTCTTCATGGCTGCTTCTTCCTCCTTGTATTGTGTGCATGAAGGCTTTATAGAAAAGTTTGATATCCTCCGGGGGCGGAATGTTCCTTCTCTCTTCTCCGTTCATGTACCACTTGTCCAAGGGCGGCTCGAGTTTCTCGTTTACAAGTTGTTCGAGTACCCATTGTAATTAGCATCTGGATACTCGGTCGAGTTCGAGGTGCGTGTCCTGCCACGTCGAACAGTGCGAGAGGGCCCTCCTGACGAAGGCCCTGACGGTGGGTGGTCTTGAACCGCGCAGGACATCTCGCTATCACCATTCAGACAAAGTCCGAGGTTCGTAGCTTTGGTGTAAACTGTAGTCGCTAACTTCTGATTCATCTTCGTGACAAGGACTCGTCGAGGAAGGGAGCCGATCATGCTGCTATACTCGACAGTGAAGTTGAGTGCGCTGTGCTGCAGGAACTGCTGCCGAAGGGCTTCTACCTCATCCTCGCAGTCGCTTTGCACGAAGATGTCATCGATGTATCGTCCGTATGTGCGGGACATCTGTGTTGCGAGAAGACCCTTTCTTCCCACTTCTCCCCATGTAGAAGTTAGCGAAGAGGACTCCTAAGGGGGACCCCATCCGCTCGACGCCGTCCTTTTTGGCGGTACAAGAGACCACCACCACCAACCAAATGACTGAGCGGAGGACCAGTGCGAGCCTTCCCACCTAGGTAAGATATTAACAGCGCGTCTGGCTACCTAAGCGAAGAAGACATGCGTAACCAGGTTAGGGGCGTAACCCGTAAAATTGTCGCCCTCAACGGTGGTAAGCTACGCATTCAAGAAAAGACGCAGAGGTATATCAACCTCACTGCCTACCAGCCCACCCCCTGAACAAAATGACATATTAAACCTCGGACTAAACACGAGAAACGAAGATGAATAAGAAGTTGGCGACTACAGTTTACACAAAGCTACGAACCTCGGAACTTTGTGTCTGAATGGTGATAGCGAGTGTCCTGCGCGGTTCAAGACCACCACCAGTCAGGGCCTTCGTCAGGAGGGCCCTCTCGCACTGTTCGACGTGGCAGGACACGCACCTCGAACTCGACCGAGCATCCCAGATGCTAATTAACAATGGGTACTCGAACAAACTTGTAAACCGAGAAACTCGAGCCGCCCTTGACAAGTGTACATGAAGGAGGAGAGAGAAGAACATTCCGCCCCCGGAGGATATCAAACTTTTCTATAAAGCCTTCATGCACCACCAAAATACAAGGAGGAAGAAGCAGCTATGAAGAAAATAATAGAGGAACACGTCCGACCCATGGAGGAAGGAAAGAGGAATGTCCCTCAGTATTTACTACAAGAATCGGCCGCACGAAAGACCTCCTAATGAAGAACAACCCCTCCCCCACCGTAGGAGACCCCTCTGAAGCAGTCCAACGTCGTCTACCGATACGTATGCCCCGCCCAAGGATGCCCTGGATTTACATCGGCATAACGACGATACGCCTGTCAAAGAGGATTTCCTGCCACGCCCAGGAGGGTGCCGCCATTAGGCAGCACGCCCTTGTAGTACACCGCAGAAACATCACGAGAGACGACATCGTCAGGAATATTAAGATCATAGGGAGAGCACCTGACCCACGACGTCTGCGTCTCCTAGAAGCGCTGCTCATCCTCGAGGAAAAGCCTCCCCTTAATACCACCCAAGAAAGCGTTCCTGATACCGCGTCGTGTGTAAGAGGAGGACCACACCCCCCTCCCCCCTAACGAAAGTAACCAGGCGGCATGCAGACGAACACCGGACATGTGGAATAATACAGGGGAGACGTCACTTAGGTAGAAGCCAATCAAGAGGCTCCCGGTGATACCCCCCACACCTGAGAAGGTCTGCAAGACCCTCGTCAACGCCCGCGTATGAGTCACCTTCCCGGGAACCAATGAGAACCCGACCTGCCGGAGAGGTGCTCTGACATACTCAAGAGATCGCAACACCACGATAAAAGGAGATGGACTCGCCACTGTGCTGGCACAAGGCCAGCTTAATCTTAAACAACAACAACAACCACTGGAAATCAGTTGCTGCTCGGCCTCCGTAGCAGTACATCTCTCCCGAGACCTCCCTGGCGAACGCGAGCGACAGCGAGCGATAGCACCATCCCAGTTGACGATAGCGGCGAGATTTCCAGCGATTTTCGGCGGAACTCTTCGGTGATTGACGACGACACCGGAGAATTATATTTTTCTGGAGAGAGCTCTCTCAAATACTATAAGAAAATTTTCGTATGACATCTGTCTCTCTAAAATAATCTTCATTTACTAACAGTCTCTCCTGCCTAAAATCGGTAGCCGTTGGGGTCTGAAAACTCCGATTGAAGCAGGGTCTAAGGGACAAAAACTTTTCTACTCTCGCAATCCTTATTGCAAGTAGCACAGGGGACGATAGGCTGGTGTCTCTCATAAACCAGATTTAGGCCCTTCAGGCAAAAGTAAAAAAATATAACAACACACACATACACATACATTCTCTCTATCTCTCTCTCTCTCTCTCTCTCTCCTCATCTTCTCTCTCTCTCTCTCCTCTCTCTCTCTCTCCCCCCTCACAGATAGACGAATGCAGCCATGGAACCCTGTAACCCAGCCCACACCCACCACTGCAGAGGCACCTGAGAACCGGAAACGGACAACGTCTTTTCTTCTTCCTCTTTTTCAGATTGCCCCTGAAGCAGTTAGACCTCGGCTATACTCCTCCACCTCCTCCGAAGAAGAAAACCACCAGCTACTCAAGAGGACACGGTGGAAAACCCCCTGCCATGGACACAAATGATGGATTCCAGCTCGTCACCAGGAACAAACGAAAACAACAAGGAGCACCAGCAGCACCTTCACCCTCACATGGAAAATACTTAATAACTCCTCCTAACATGAACCGTGCCTATGAGTTCGTCAAAGACCTTGAAAAGAAAAGTAAGTTTGTTCAAGATAAGACCCACTACCAGGGGAGAACTGTTTCGCAATACCCTCAGATGTAAATACAAAATTGATATATGAAAAACAATCCTGCCAGCTTTAAATTCTTCAATCCTGACGACAACCCCTGCAGATTTATATTATGCCATTACCCTCTGCAATTTGACACCAGGTTATTCTGGAAAAATCCCAGAGTAGTCAAAGCATAGAGATGCCACACAAATAACCCAACCCCAGCCGACCCGCAAAGTCCTATGAAGTGATTAATGGAAAGAACTCAGCCTAAGTCCATGAATCTTGGCATGTGGGCTCCTTCCCCCCCACCATGGACTTCACACCAGAAACCTCTGAGATGTTTTAACTGTCAGAGGTACGGACACCATAGCAGTGCCTGCACCGCCAAAGGCGTTTGTGCGTATGTAGTGAAGACATCCCACAAAACTCTGCACGGACAAGTTTAAAAATGGACAGGAAACGAATGCCAGATGCCCCGCATGCAAGGGAAACCACCATGCGTGGAACAGAAAATGCCCGATAAGGCTACAGAAAATTGACACTCTAAAAGGAATCGCACCTCGGAGCCTCTCTGGACCACACCACCCACAGAACACCAGACACAACAGACAACAGCAGCTCTCACTACCCAGCAGGGATCAAGATCCTTTGCTGCTGCAGTTTAGGGTCGCAACAAGCCCCCAAAAAAAACACACAGACACACCCCCCAGCATAAGACACAGTCCATATGCTGCTGCAGCTGGAGGGCCTAGACCCAACAGAACTCAAAATCAGCCTCAACCTCAGAAAAAAGGAACACAAAACACTCCCCAAACCACACCCAGACCAACACCACGCCAACAAAACAAACTAAACAAACACTAGAAGAAAAATCAGTTTCTCAAGAATCGGCCAGCCGACTAACACATACATCTTAACCTCTCTGTTCCCGAAACCCGACCTATCCTCCTCACTCCAAATCCTAAAACTAGCTCCACTGTTCCTGGCTCCCCAAAGCCATAATAACCCAGTCTCCCCTCCTCCTCCTATCCCACAAATCAACAGGTTTGAAGTTCGCCCAGAACTAAACAAGACATATACATCGCACAGACTCAAGACCATCACAAATCTACTGGTGCAAATGCTATTCAGTTTGCAGAACTAACAGGATCAAACTTCTCAGAGGAAATAGCTAAAGAAGTCGTGACAAGTGCATAAGAACGTCCAGAGGACTCTTTGCATCACCATGCCTACATAATAAACAACAACAGTGCAAGTGGCACTACAAATACACCCGGTGTCAGTTTCATCCCAAGTAACAGTACCAGGTACATCTCCAGTGCCAGGACCAACCTCAGAGTTGGTAGTCAAGGCACATCAAGTGCAAATGACGAGTTAGGAAACAACAACAACACAATGACTGCAGAGACACAGACACTATAAAAATCCTCCAGTGGAAACATACTAAGTGCAAAACAATAAATAGCTTCCTGCAAGCACACACACAAACAAATAACTATGACATCATAATGTTACAAGAAACCACTTGTAAGGGAAAACGCCAAATTCTCATTTAAAGGGTACAAGTGTACAAAACACCATACACAGACACTAAAAGAGGACTACTATCACCCCGGTTAAAAACACAATCCCCTCAAAGAAGGTAAGACAACCATCCCTTGACGGAGATGATGTAGAATCACTCAGCGTAAAAAACTCACAATTGAAACAAACACAACACTGACAGTACACAACATATACAGGGCTCGGGACAACACATTTGAAGGGGAAGCACTCTTCAGTGCAGCGACACAGGAAAACCACACTAATGGGGGAGACTTCAACGCACATCACCCAACAAGCCTGAACTCTCCACAACAAACAAACAAACAACTGGGAGACATCTACACAGTTATCACATGAATTCCCAGAGTGTGCCTATTAAACAGTGGAGAGCCAACTCACCGAAAAGGAGGGGAAGACTAGATCTTACCTTCACAAACTCTGCCCTAAAGGAGCAAGCAACATGGAAGCTGCACGAGACCCTCACAAGCGACCACATAGCCATTGACATTTGCCTACGGCTCAAAAAAAAGAAACTGCCCCCCATACCACCGCCACCAGAGAGATGGAACCCCAAGTTTGCAAACTGGGTCTACATTCGAAGCAATAATGACGAGATGGGCGAGGACTACCTGAAAACCCTGCAAACGACATAGAACTCTTCTATGAAGTGTTCATCAGTAAACTCAGAGAGGCAGCAAACATGTCCATGCCAAAGATCAAACGATCCAAGATCGATCACAAAGACGCATGGTACTACTGTGAAAGGTCAAAGAACTCAATGCCAGAGTCAACAGAGTCAGGAAACTCTTCAGACGGGAACCATCTGACGAGATGCACAGACTTCTCAGAGAGGTAATAGCCCACGCAACTGAAGAGACAAAAGAAATCACAACACAGGCATGTATGATTGGTGTGCAAACATCAGCAGACAAACTCCAGTAACCAGATCTGGAGATTCCTTGCAAAAATTGCAGGGAAAGGAAGAACAGCGCAAAGCATCCATCCCAACCCACAAGAAGAAGCTGACAATATAGCAAGAAAACTTTATTTGCAGAAACAACACGGGAAAAAAATAAATGAAATTTCCCCTGCAAGGTGGATGGGAAATCAATACTGCCTACGCAACACACCTGATGACACAGACACCTCACTATGGAAGAACTAAACAGTGCATCAGCAAGGGGAAAAGAGACACAGCCCTGGAGCAGATGCAATCACTTACAGCATGCTGAGACACATGGGAGACCCTGCCAAACAGGTATATACTACTCCTGGTAAACAGGACATATGCAGAGCACACCAGGCCAAAGAAATGGAACAGCAAGACACACAAACCAATACCTAAGCCAAAAGAGGAAGGCGCATATAGGCCGATATCCCTCATTAGCTGCACAGAAAAAGGTTGCAGAAAGAATGGTTCTAACAGAGTACTATGGAAAGCAGGGCCCCTACACCATAGGCTCTATGCCTATAGGGAAGGAGTAGGCACCCATGAGTGCCTCACAGATGTGCTAAGTGCCATAAATGGCAGAAAATCCATAGTGGTCTTCTTAGATCTAGAAAAAGCATATGAAGTTGCCAATGCAGCAACCATCCTGTCCTCCCTAGTCCGAAAGAGGATCAAAGTCAACCTGTTTACATGGACAAAGGATACATGCAAGACGAGAAGCAAGAGTAGTGTTCCAAGGCAGAATGTCAGAAATCACTACTCTCTTGAAAACGGCACTCCACAGGGACATTCTAAGCCCCTTCTTATCCAATGTCCTTATGGAAAATGTAGACTGTCTCGAGCTACCACAAGGATAGAGTCTTCATATATGTGACGATGTTTGCATCGTCAAGCTCCGGCCCTCAAAGACAGCTCCAAAAGATGCAAGAAGCCTTGCTCAAAAACTTGAGGACAAGTGCACACAAACTGGGACTCAAAATCAACAGAAATAAGACAAAAGCCATGGCAATAAAAACATGATCAAAATCCACCCAACCTCTACTGAAAGGAGACGTCATAGACTGGGTGGATAGCTACACATATCTGGGAGTCTGCATTGCAGATTCACTATCTCCTGAGAAAGGAAATACAGCTCCTCCAAGCCAAACAAAATAGGGCTTAATGCCCTACAGAAAATCACATCATTGCAAGAAGGTGCGCATACCCATCTGCTCAGGAGGTTTCTACATACAAACCATCAGAGCACAATAGAATACGCAGCACCAGTCCTGACAAATCTAAGAAAGGATCAACAGCAGAGGCTGGAAGTCATCCAAAATAATGCAATGAGACTTATACTTGGAGCCCCAATGTGGACAAGAATCTGTCTCTTGAGGGCAGAGACACAACTGCAGTCCTCTCAAGCACAGGATAGGCCAAAGAAATATTGCCATTCTGTGCAAAACCATCAGAAACGACAGAAATGGACGCACACAAAAACAAAATGCAAGCGTGTATAAACCTGCACGAAGAACTAGACCCGCCAAAACAAAACCTATTGCGGGCAGTATACTCCAGACACCGAGAGAACTGGGTATGCAGGACACAGTGAAGCACATAACAAAGGATGTCCCACCTGAGGGATACCAACCATCCCTGGGTGTCGAAGACCCAATCCGGTATAACTTCACATACTACTGGCAACAAAGCACTGTGCACAGCAGCACAAATGAAAACTGCAGCAGAAGAAGCAATCAGGAACACAGCAGCTGAAAATATATATTACACTGATGGCTCAGTTGACCCAGAAGCTCCAGCAACTGCAGCAGCAGTGGCTGCCCAAGACTTCAAAGGAAGCTGGAGGCTATCCAACATGCCTCCATACTACAAGCGGAACTAATGGCAATCTTAAAAGCCTTAGAAAATTCCAATTTAAAAGAAGGACACACAACAGTGCATATTGACTCCAAAGGAGCAATACTCGCTATCAAAGCGACAAATCCAAAAGAAAATGTGACACTAATAACAGCCATAAAATCATTGGCCAATTCACATCAAGCTGCTGGCAGGAGAGTCACACTAAACTGGATACCCAGCCATGTGGGAATCCAGGAAATGATGAAGCACTGACATCCTTGCCAAAAGTGCCCTCAGCTGCAGTACAGTAAGCATAAAAGTGCAACCATCCATAACACACCTAAAGGAAATGGCAAAAAGCTATGCCAAACTCCAAGAAGAGAGTGAAGTACGACGTCACTATCTACAAGAGTCAAGGACGTCCAAGTTGTATGTGGATGTCACAAATCAAACGCCGCATGACATCACAAAACAAACCACTAGAAAACTCTCAGTAATCACTCACAGATTAAGGGCTAGGTTACCTCTGCACCTGGCAAATGATAGGAAATGAGGCAGGTTATGTCAGTACTGTGACCGAGAGGCAATCCAGCCCCTCGAACACTACCTACTAGACTGCCCAGAGACACGTCTTTTCAGATCGAACCTTACTGAAATAGAGCTGACACCGGCACAGATCACAGACACATCTAAATAACACAAGGACACATGGGAATCTCCTAATGTCTCACCCACCTCCCAGGTAAAAAAGAGAATCACACGTCATTTCTCCATAGACACATGGGAATCTCCTATTGTCTTGTAAACAAAAAACCAATGAAAGCCACACAAAGCACAAACCCTCTACTTCACTGTTTGCAATGGAAGTCATAAAACATCTTTGGGAGCATATGTATAAGTGTGAGTATGCATGAACATGTATATATACTATAATACTTGCTTAATGTTGGTTTGATATATGTTACAATTTTTTTTTCAGATGCTACACACAGTGTATATTATTGTGCCTAAAATGTTTATATGTAACGCCTTTCTTTCCCTCAAACTAAAACTCGCTTCCTTCTTACTACTCAGCACTCTCCAACCTAGGCTGATTCTCCACTGCTATAAAACTTTCTCTCCTACTGATGGGTACCGTAAGGTTCAAAGGGGAGGGGTTGCAATCCTGCCTGTCACCCTATCTCCTTTCTAAAACTAACTGCCAAAGCACGTTTTTTGTATCTTTACAGATATTCCAGATACGGGCTGCTTTAGGAGCAAGAGCCCGTGCCAGCACAAGACTGGCTTAATCTCCAACAACAACAAACACTGGAATTCAGTCCCTCAGCAGTTATCGCTTGATAATGTCCTGTCGATCAGGAGGAAACGTCGCGTTAGAGAGAGAGAGAGAGAGAGAGAGAGAAAAAATTGTATAAGCAATAATAAATCAAATGACTCAACCGAATTTTACCATGCCCTTTGGTGCGTTGCTCGCCAGTCTAAGCAACAACGAGAAAGCCGTCATCAGAAAGATAGAGAAGACTCTTTATAATATTAATAGTGCTGAAGCAGCAGTCATTTTTAACAAAATAATAATAATAATAATAATAAAGAGAGAGAGAGAGGAGAGAGAGAGAGAGGCAGGATAAGAGAGACGAGAGAGATTGAAGAGAGAGAGAGATCGATTGACAAAATGAAAAACTCATACCATTAATAAAAACTGAAATAAATACGTCTTTTTTATGCAGACATAATACCTAATATTTTTTTACCAATTATTCATGATTCATGTATCATAACAAAACTTATATTAAGTTTTCCAATAACCAAATTCCACGAAAATCACTGACGAAATAAATTATTAGTCTTTTCACATTCTATATTGAACATTCGACAAAACAAAACAAACAAGGATACACATCTATCATTTGTTTGCCACGCAAAAATGGAGTCGCTGTTTTGACTGATAATATTTTAAATGAATTCCTTGTTATTTTTTGAAATTAACGGAGAGGTTATTGTAGACTTTATGGCCATGAAATCAGTTCATATATAAATCATCGTATGTGATATATATTCATGAAAGTCATTTTCTACACTTTTGCCATGAAGTAATTACGGAATGATAGCCACATATTTAGGTATAAATTTGTTCCTCCTCTCTCTCTCTCTCTCTCTCTCTCTCTCTCTCTCTCTCTCTCTCTCACACCACACACACACACACACACACACACACACACACACAAACACACACACACACACGATAGCCACATTTTAATCCGTGTAGGTATGCATTCTATTAGAAAATCCGTAGAGAATTTCACCCCCGCCCCCGCCACATCTCTCTCTCTCTCTCTCCGATAGCCATATTTTATCTTTCTAAGTATGAACTATATTAAAAATTCCAGTTATAGAGAACTTTTCACCTCTCTCTCTCTCTCTCTCTCTCTCTCTCTCTCTCTCTCTCTCTCTCTCTCTCTCTTACAGTTCAATAACCTTCCAGGTCTCGTATCAAATAAGCCAACCAACTTACAGCAATCTGTCTGTATTCTATAGAACCACCCCACCCCCACACCCCAAAATTTAAAAGCTCCAATCATCTAAAAAAAAAAGAAAAAAAAGGAACTAGAAGTAATTCTTCCTCTCTATCTTTTTTAGTTCTCTCCTTTACCTCATAAAAGTATTTCAGGATGCTAAGAAAAAAGTGCTGCCTTGTTCGATAGATGATCCAATAATTTTATCCCAATCTATTTCTATCTGGGGATTTTCCTTAGATATTTCAACAGACGATGTCTTTTTCTAAGGATTCATGTCCCATCCCACCTGGTTGGCAATCACTTATAACAGGTAAACTTACTCACTCGACATGACCCGGTAGACGATCTTTATCGACTCATAGTTACTACAGGTAATTTATTACTACATGGTAATTGTAGAAAGAAAACTTGAGAGACGTAGTGTAATTTCTGCACTGTTGTATTACCCTAAATAGCTGATGATACATCGGGTTACCCTCAGCGAAGCTGGCTGGCGCTGCCTCCCCGGGGTGGACAAGCAGGTTTGCAGGAGAAGAGTGGATGTCTCCCAAACCCTCCCGTTCCCATACCAACCCCACCCCCTATATTATATATGCATATATATGTGTCCAATGATCTCACGAAGGAACACGTGCTTGAGACTATCCTTAAATCCACTGCAGAAAGATGAGTGACACAGGGGACTTGGCAACAAGTACTTTCGTAGTTTACTTCTACTATTCTCAAGTTACGAAAGTACTTGTTCCAAGTTCCCAGTTTCCCCTTACATTCTACTGTGAATTGAAGGATACACATATATATGTATGTGATATATATATATATATATATATATATATATATATATATATATATATATATATATATATATATATGACAATCCTATTATAATGCAGTAATGCATATAAGCATTCCAAGAGAGAGAGAGAGAGAGAATGAACATATGTGAAACAAAGTCAAACAAACATAACGAAACAACAACACCCATACTGAGCAGAAAACCATTTTTTTTTTTTTAAGTGTTGGATACATTTCCTCTTACTACCATCTGGTGCCCCTGCATTGCAAAAGGCCCGCTCGGTGGAGAAAGGACCTTCATTTAAGTTTTCTGCTCACGTTGCAGGAGAGAGAGAGAGAGAGAGAGAGAGAGAGAGAGAGAGAGAGTACTGCTGACTGAAAGCAAGCTGACTGCCTTCCTCTTTTTATTTAACTTTTGGTAGTTTTCTTCACAAATGTTCAGAAGGACGTAATGGAAATTAGATATAGTAGTACTCTTGTTTATAACCAGGAATAAAATAAGCGTCACTATTAATCTTAACGATATGTTTTCCAAATAGGGCAGGAAAATCTGCAATAATAGCTTAAAAATAACATTATTGATATTACTTATGATTCTAGTCAGTATAAACGCTATTTAGAAACCGTAAGAACTTACAATTTCCAATTACTTTTACGAGAAACACTTTCCTGGTCATTTTGGCCCTGGATGGAAGTATCATGTTTATCTGTAACGCGAAACCAGAATATTCATTTCCATTTAGAATCTTCACTGTATCAAAAAAAAAAAAAAAAGAAGGCATAATCCGAGCGCTATAGCTAGGCCTAACGTAGTAGGCTGCATAGCCGGAAAATGGTGAAAGCCTAGTCGAGCAGATGTCTAAATTCATTATGTGGTAAGGTAAGCTTTTCCCAGTTTCTGAAAAAATACTAACTAGCATCCACGATACAGGAATTCTCCCGTTTCGAACGTATTTAACGTTTGTACTACACCTTACATTTGTAAATGGCTTAATATTAAATTTCAAGGCCATTGTGTGGGACTGCAATATATATATATATATATATATATTATATATATATATATATATATATATATGTATATATATATATATATATATATATATATATATATATATATATGATATATATATATATATATATATATATAATATATATATATATATATACATATATATATCTATATATATATATATATATATATATATATATATATATATATATATATAATGATAAAAGGAATCCCATAACAAAAACGCCAAAATATAGGAATTAAGCACTGTATTTTCAGAGACTGCCGTCTCCCTCGCTTCATTACCTACCTGAAGCAGTCTCTGAAACATAGTATACTTATACTTTCTATATTTTAGCGTTTTTATGGGATCCTGTATTAGATGGAATTCTGTCGTAACTAAACATTTTATGTATAAAATAATTATAAGAGTATGTCAATGAACATGAGTCTTAATACACACGTATATTTATTTACTTATCTATTTATTTATCTTAACTAGCTGTAAGTGATTGGAGAGAGGGGCACTTGTATTATATAGATTGATCAGCCTTCGTTGGAGATTTGCGTTTTACGAGTAACCTTCTGCCCTCAGTATCGAAATTACTATTATTTAACTCTCAAAAAAAAATATATTCTCTGTAGCTTACATTCGTCTCACCTAATAATTCGCTCGTCACTGTCAGAACAACCCTCTGCTGAAGTCTACTAAAAGCTTAAATCTTCACTGAAAGGACACATCAAAATTGCATGAACTCTGCAACACCATTTCGTAACCCGATGGACTGGGTTCCGTTTTACGAGGGGAAATGCACTCGCAGAGTCAAGTGAGGGGAAATGGGTCCATTTAACTCGAAGGGCCAAAAAAAAAAGGGGGGGGCGGTGGTTGTTGGGGAAAGGTCAAAATAAATAAGTGATGTCAGGGAAGCATTGCTTGGACGATACGACAGGGTGAGTTCTGTTGTTTATACAATGTTTTCTTATAATGTTTTTTATACAATGTTGATAATATTTTCTTATGGAATGTTTTGCAATGTTTATAATGTTCTGTTATGAAATGTTGACGATGTTTTCTTATTAAATGTTTTGCAGTGTTTTCTTATGAAATGTTATGCAATGTTCTCTTATCGAATGTTTTGCGATGTTTTTTTAATAGTTTTTTTTGCAATGTTTTCTTATGAAATGTTTTGCAAAGTTTTCTTATGTAGTGTTCACGATCTTTTCTTATGAAATGTTTTGTAATGATTTCTTATGAAATGTTCTGCAATGTTATAATAATTATGATAATTATGATAATTAATACTAGTAGCAAGTAGTAGTTTGGTTAAGAGAAGGTAGGCAATGAGAATTCCAAGGCAGAAGCATTCGATGAATATATAAAAGAATTAATATAATTGATAAAATTCATAAATACTAATAAGTGAAAATACGACAGTTTACTTCTAGATTTACCAGTGAATTTGTATCATCCAAATATATAAAAAAAATAATTTTTCAGATTTTACAAAAACAAAAAACAAAAAATTAAAGGGAAAAATGGGGGAACTTTGTGATTTTGGAAACGGATTATACAAGGTTACATAATCTCCTGTTAAAAACAAAATTGAAGTTTTTACAAATAAGAAAATAAAAATATTTGGGGGTCATTGTGATGAAGATATGTTGATAACATGTACGCGACTGTGTGGGGACAACGCGATCCGTTGCGAACATTTGCAGCCGTCAGTCGGTGTCATATTCAACTGTGTTTGAGTCATGATGAACAACCGCTCCAAGTCGTAGCTGGACATCTGGAGGTCGTTATGGAACATTAATCTCTACAGTACTAGGAATGACAAGACGCGACTTTAGTCCGTGCAATATGGATGTATTAGACATGTAATAGACATGTACGAGACTTCACGAAATAGCCCAATGTTATTTTCACGTAGTGATGTTAAACACACCCGATGTCTTCGCCGTGTTACACAATATTACTTCTATAACTAACAATATACTCAAATGTTTGCAACCTGACATGGCCTTCAGGTTAATTGAGAGACGCCTGGACTCTCTTTGCTCATCGGTTATTGTTGCTGAAAATTGCATACATGTTTAGTAAGTGTTGCATACTTTGTTTGCGACTTTGTTGCACGTGTTGGGCCAACGTATCGTTGTCAGTGGTGGCTGTGCTGAGACTTCGAAGCTGTTGGCTGACAAGTGTGTGGCTACATCTTCTTCAGTTATTATTGTGACAAACTAAGTGTGTGTGTGTGTGTGTGTGTGAGAGAGAGAGAGAGAGAGAGGAGAGAGAGAGAGAGAGAGAGAGTTGGTAGACTGCCGTTCTAGACAGAACCAAAGTCGTGGAAAATTTTTCGAGAAATGAAAACCAAAACTACGCATTTAGTCATGAAAACATATTATAAAATAAATAAAGAATAAAAAAAAGGACAGTCACTCTGTGCCATCTCTTCATATGTTTAGATACATGAGCCAACATCTATCATTACTAAACAACAATCATATATGCCTAATAATGTTTATACTACATTTAAGTATTCATACAGTCACCCTCGAACACACGCATAAAACCATTTCTTTAATTGTATTACTTTGAAAAGAGATGTTTTTTATGCTGAATACACAACAAATATTTTTACAGTACGAATATGTATTCATATTCCGAAAATTTTATACGTCTTTTGCAGAAATAGTTTGCCTTTTCTCGTATATTTTTTAATATACAGAATAGCTAAAATTTATTCACTCTTTTACAATATTATATTGATTGAAAGAAATATGAATAAACTATATTTATCATAATTTTTTATGCATTGCTTTTAATAGCCATGAGTGTTGCACGAGTTTTTCTACATTTTTCAAAAGTACTTGTGATTTGATAGAATTAAAAAAAGTTATAGATTTTTTTCTATCCTCTACTTAATCTGACGCAATAAAGTCTCTTTTTTCCCGATTTTTCCCCAAATGCAACAAAGAATCAAATTTTCCCCACTTAAAAATAAAAGTGAATTAGCGTCTGATTCTTCATTTTCCCAGTGTGCTTCGACAGGCAATTTTACGTTCATTTTTGGGCATTTCACCCAAATTCGTTGTGTCACTCGAACAGACGAGTCTCCTCTCTTTTTCAATTATTTTCCGTTTACTTGAATGTGTTTACACGTTCCACATTCGTCTCCGAGAGGCTTCCAGGTTAATATATTTCTGTAATATGTTTAACGAGGCACCTTTTTCTTCGTGTGGTAGAGTATTTTCTCCTTGTTTATTTCATAGATACAATTCAGAATCTCATTGTCCGATTTGATATAACTCACTGGAAGAGTTGCCTTGACGCAAACATGATATTAGCCTCCTGATGTTCTGCCTGATGTTGCTTTGTTATTGCTGTTCTGAAGTGTATTGCGGTTCTCAGTTTATTACTGTTCTTCAGCTTATTGCTGTTCTCCAGTTTATGCTGGCTCCAGCTTATTGCTGTTCTTCAGTTATTGCTGTTCACCAGCTTACTGCTGTTCTTCAGTTTATTACTGTTCTCCAGCTTACTGCTGTTCTTCAGTTTATTGCTGTTCTCCAGCTTACTGCTGTTCTTCAGTTTATTACTGTTCTCCAGCTTACTGCTGTTCTTCAGTTTATTACTGTTCTCCATCTTATTGATGTTCTCTAGTTTATTGCTGTTCTCCAGTTTATTGCTGTTCTTCAGTTTATTGCTGTTCTCCAGCTTATTGCTGTTCTTCAGTTTATTGCTGTTCTCCAGCTTATTGCTGTTCTTCAGTTTATTGCTGTTCTCCAGCTTACTGCTGTTCTTCAGTTTATTACTGTTCTCCAGCTTACTGCTGTTCTTCAGTTTATTGCTGTTCTCCAGCTTATTGCTGTTCTCCAGTTTATTACTGTTCTCCAGCTTACTGCTGTTCTTCAGTTAAACTGCTGTTCCCAGTTCCGTCCTATGACGAGTCTTACGCTTCGGTTATTATAACATTTGCTTGCTTGCTTCGTCCAAGGAGAGCTATGACAACATCCGTAGTTTGAACATCAAGCTATGTAGTAATGGCACGAGAGATTGTGTGAGGATATGTTTATGTTTCATCGCTGGAGATATTTTGACGAGTCGAGATGTTTGTTTAAGCCGTCCTTATTCCAGGAAATATTAGTACAAGATCCCAACATTTCCCCATTTGTTGCCAGGGATGATATTCGTTTACTGAAAAAAATTCCACGTCCTCAAAAGCATTTCGTGCACTTGCATAGAAACACTCTCAACCCTCCCCCCCCCCCCCCTCTCCCACACTCCCCCCCCTCCCCCCCCTTTATTTACTTAAATAAACTATTAGTGAATGCTACCACTACAACATTCAAACTCGTAGTGCAGATATATAGATTTTACTGGTTATTATCAGGTAGGTATGTACTATAGAAGATTCACATCAACCGTGCATTTGATGTCTAAGCCAGTCCCTTACGACGCTCCTGATTGGCTGTTGATAAGCCAATCACAGGGCTGGAAACTCTGTCTCTCTAGAGAGTTCACATGGGTAGGATGTATATTCCACCTCTCCTGAGGGATACTTTTGACAGACATATCCCTCAGGAGAGATGGAACATACATCCTGCCTATGTGAACTCTCTCCAGAGACTGAGAGTTTCCAGCCCTGTGATTGGCTTATCAGCAGCTAATCAGGAGCGTCGTAAGGGACTGGCCTAGACATCAAATGCACGGTTGATGTGAATTTACTATAACCACAATGCCCTCCTCGAATTCTTCCCACTTTCTGGATAACCTTGCAACTACAAAGCTTGAGATCCAAATGCACGAATATGAAGGAATTCTGACGTCCGTACCACGATTCGAACCCGCGTCTCGAGTGTAGTGGCAAGTGTATCCAAGAAGTGTTAAGAATTGGAGAAGTTAAGAGTAAGGCCATTGATGGTAATTGCGATTACATTCGTCAGTGCTTTGTTGCAAGGGCGAACTTAGATACAGAATTGTTTAAAAACTTATAATCAATTTTTCTAAAGAATCACAATATTCATATCTGTCATTAGGAGCTATTTCTGAAGAAACTCTTAACTCTCCTGTGAAATTAGAAGTCAGAAAAAACGCTCTGTATCCTAACGCAGCTTCCTCTCCGACATCCTAAAGGACCTAAACGCATCCTATTCCCATCCCGAAGGTCTTGAGGGCAAATAACTTCTGAAGTTCCAGGACCTGGTCAGTCGACAAGGAAATACATCAGAGATCGGGGGTGGGGGGGGGGGGGGCACTCTTCGCTGCCGGAAGGTCAGGGGTTGACCAGGCTTTACAGGTCCTTGTTTTAGAGAGAGAGAGAGAGAGGGTGGGCCTGTTCTCAAGGGGTCAAGGCTGGTTTCCCAATTTTCCTAACTTCTTGGTCAGGTTCCTGACTCTACTTTGAATAAGCGGAACTCTGTTCTCTTTATGTCTCTGTAGGGGTGGAGGTTATAGGAGCTGGTTATTCGGTGTTATTTGCAATAACGTTTAAAAGCTCGAATAAAATTCTTTATATAGCGTCAATCTTCTTGAAGTGAATACGAATAAAATAATTTCTCTAGACGAGAATAAGAGACAAACTGCAAGATTTTTCTCGGTACACGCCTTCAGAAAGGCTTTTAATGTAGGAAAAACTATTTTGTTGATTAATTTAGTAAAATATGATTATTGTGTTAGTTTGATTTACAGCCAGAGGGAATGAGGGTATGTTTTTTTTTTTTTTTTTTAAGAATTTGAAAGCTTTTGTGTTATCATTTCTGCGTCAGTTGAAGTAAAGATGATTATGCACTCAGTTTACATTATTCAAGTATTAGTTTTTCGACATTTGGATACCTTATTAGCTAGAATTATGTATTTTCTGGTTCTTACTGTTTATTGTGAGAAGAACAACGTTTACTCAATGGTTTCCTTAAGTAACTTAGAAAAAATAAATAAATAAAGAGGTGGGTGTTGCAGGCAGTTTTTACATAACGTTTACAGAGTGGGTTTCGAGTAAGTGGAACTTTACAATACGTGAACATTATCCTGTTCAAGAAAAAGGGGTGGGGAATGATGGAATAGTGTAATAATGTTTTTTGAAACAAGGGCAGACAGATGTTATATTAGTGTATGATTATATGCAAATGTACGCACAGGCTTGCAGACGTATTTCCACAGTCACGTAAGCGAAATTTATACGCCTACGCATCTGTGCGCTAGACGATGATGCAACACTGAATTACGAAATAGAAATGAAACTAAAAAACCTCACTTCTTTGTACGTTCATTGGCAATTTAATTGTATTCCCTGCATAAAATCCTCTTTATTAAATAAGAGTTCCCGACGTTTTTGCCGAGTTGCCCGCTCTCGAAGGCGTCGCTGAAACAGACCCGGGTAGATTTTAAACGCTCATTTACCGAAAGCTCATGAATAATATCGAGAGCCTCTTGATATTCAACAGAAACGTCTGTGATGAAGAGACGAAATGCCTGGTGCTTTTGATATATATTCTGATATATTTAGCAGAGTTGAAACGTCCATTGTTCAAGGGATCATTCTCAGGTTTAAAAATGCTTTTGAATATTTAGGGGAAGACGGGATTGGATGACGTCAAGGGAATAATTACCCACAAAAGGATAAGAAGCAGGGAACAGGTCCGCGCTGGCGAACCCTCTACTAAAGAAACACTCTTTAAAAAATAATCTTTAAAGCTTAATATACTTTAAGGGATGACACTTGACTGTTGACTGTCGTGGATAGGATCTGGGGTAATTGTATTTTGCAAGCAGTAGCATTGCAAAAACAAGATTGGCAAATGTTTTTTATTAATATTAACGAATTGTTATATTCCTTTTGAGGACGGAGATGGAAATAAAGTGAAGTTGAGAGCCATAGGGGTGTGTTTTGATCAAGCAGTGAGGATGAAACAAATGATAAATTCGAATTAACAGTAAAAATAGAGATAAGTGAGCACGCGATGTCTCCTCGGATGGACGGGCAAGTTTTACAGACATCCTAATCCTTGTAACTCTCTCTCGAATTGAGAGACGAATGCTTTTTGTTTTACCCCAATTTTCAATTTTAAATACTTGATAATACTGTGAGGCAAATAGTGGAATATCATTTCTATTTATGAATTTCTCTTCCGCTCCGTGAAAGAGGAAATATTTATGTATTTTCTAGTTTCTATAAAACTTCCGTCACTTTTCCACTGGGTAAGACAATCAAAATGTTGTCCGCATTTTGCATCTTCTCCCTTTTATCATATTTTCTTTTCACTGACGTAAATAACAGAGGAGGTTATATGTATATTATGTTGTGAGTGTATTCTGTTTACAGGAGTTGGAAAAATGATGTGATATGACTGATGGTAATATATCATGCATTATTTTATTGCATTTTTCGTTGATGCTTGAACTAATGACTCCCTCTTTGGTACAGTAGCCAATTTCAATACTTATTCTTAGATAATAATTGCAATAATCACTTAATTGATCGTTTCGTATCGTTCTTTCATGCATCCATTCAGTGTTGTTTTATTGATAAATGGAAATTGTTTATTCGGTTGCCTTATAGCAATTGATCAGTAAATAATCCCTGATACAGAACAGTTTTGAGGCGCGATTAATCCACTGGTGATTTATGGGAGGCAGACGGTGACAAGGCTAGATGTTAATTATGAATTAACATATAGCCTGGAATTGTTATTGTTGTTCGTTGTTCAGATAATACTGAGTTTATGAGAGCTTCCCTCTCTTGAATTTCTTTTGAGACAGAGAGAGGGATAGAGAGAGGGGTTAGGGGGGCAGTTTATTTATTTGTGGGTTCCACAAAGGTAGATTTAACACAGCCGCATTTTATCTGTATACAGTATTACCAAAACGAAAAAAAACTTTTCATTTGAGAATATACAGAATTTTATATCTGTTACGTACACGGGTTTGTGCTTGCATGTAATTATATATATAAATATAATGATGCTGGTGGACCATTTATGTCTACAGATATGCTTAAGCGTACGTCTTTAGTCATGACTCTTACTTGATTGCGCACGTGATTGTGACGTAAGTGGAATACTGTCCATCAATTATAGGATGCTTATAAAACTGAATGGCTTTATATCTTTATTAATAGCGTTTGATCTCTAAAATTGTATGTTTGATAACTTGATACAAGTAAAAGAACTTTATATTTGTCTTTTTTGCATATAGAATATTAAGCATCAGATAGGAAAACTAATAAGTTAATATATATATATATATATATATTATATATATACACATATATATATATATATATATATATATATATATATATATATATCTATATGATATATATTAACTTATTAGTTTTCCTGTCTGATTATATATATATATATATATATATATATATATATATATATTATATATATATATATATATATATATATATATATATATATATATATATATATATATATATATATTAACTTATTAGTTTTCCTGTCTGATGCTTAATATTCTATATGCAAAAAAGACAAATATAAAGTTCTTTTACTTGGTAGGCAGTGAAAGGCTATACCACTACCTAGAGGATACAAGCACCATCCCCCACCAAACAGAAAGCTGCAGAAGGAAGTGTAGGGGCACAAAAACCAGCTCCTGATAGACAAAATGGTAATGAAGAACAGTAAGAGAAGAAAAACCACCTAAGCATGGCATGGATAGACTATAAGAAAGCCTTCGACATGGTACCACACACATGGCTAATAGAATGCCTGAAAATTTATGGGGCAGAGGAAAACACATCAGCTTTCCCTCAAAAATACAATGCGCAACTGGAATAAAACACTTACAAGCTCTAGAATAGACTAGCAGAGGTTATATCAGGAGAGGGATCTTCCAGGGCGACTCACTGTCCCCACTACTCTTCGTAGTAGCCATGATTCCCATGACAAAAGTACTGCAGAAGATGGATGCTGGGTACCAACTAAAGAAAAGAGGCAACAGAATTAACCATCTGATGTCATGGACGACATCAAGCTGTATGGTAAGAGCATCAAGGAAATAGATACCCTAATCCCAGACTGTAAGGATTGTATCTGGGGACATCAGGTTGGAGTTGGAATAGAAAAATGCGCCTTAGTCAACATACAAAAGGGCAAAAGTAACAAGACTGAAGGGATAAAAGCTACCAGATGGAGCAACATCAAACACATAGATGAGACGGGATACAAATACTTAGGAATAATGGAAGGAGGGATATAAAACACCAAGAGATGAAGGACACGATCAGGAAAGAATATATGCAGAGACTCAAGGCGATACTCAAGTCAAAACTCAACGCCGGAAATATGATAAAAGCCATAAACACATGGGCAGTGCCAGTAATCAGATACAGCGCAGGAATAGTGGAATGGATGAAGGCAGAACTCCGCAACATAGACCAGAAAACTAGGAAAACATTTGACAATACACAAAGTACTACACCCAAGAGCAAATACGGACAGGCTATACATAACACGAAAGGAAGGAGGGAGAGGACTACTATGCATAGAGGACTGCGTCAACACGACAGAGCACTGGGGCAATATCTGAAAACCAGTGAAGACGAGAGGCTCGAGAGTGCATGGGAAGAAGGACTGATAAAAGTAGACGAAGACCCAGAAATATACAGAGACAGGAGAATGACAAACAGAACAGAGGAATGACACAACAAACCAATGCACGGACAATACATGAGACAGACTAAAGAACTGGCCAGCGATGACACATGGCAATGGTTACAGAGGGGAGAGCTCAAGAAGGAAACTGAAGGAATGATAACAGCGGCACAAGATCAGGCCCTAAGAACCAGATATATACAAAGAACGATAGATGAAATAACATCTCTGCCATATGTAGGAAGTGCAATACGAAAAATGAAACCATAAACCACATAGCAAGCGAATGTCCGGCACTTGCACAGAACCAGTACAAAAAGAGGCATGATACAGTAGCAAAAGCCCTCCACTGGAGCCTGTGCAAGAAACATCAGCTACCTTACAGTAATAAGTGGTACGAGCACCAACCTGAAGGAGTGATAGAAACGATCAGCCAAAGATCCTCTGGGACTATGATATCAGAACAGATAGGGTGATGCGTGCAAATAGACCAGATATGACGTTGATTGACAAAATCAAGAAGAAATTATCACTCATTGATGTCCGCAATACCATGGGACACCAGAGTTGAGAGAAAGAAAGGAAAAAATCGATAAGTATCAAGACCTGAAAATAGAAATAAGAAGGATATGGGATATGCCTGTGGAAATTGTGCCCATAATCATAGGAATACTAGGCATGATCCCAAGTTCCCTGAAAAAGAATCTGGAAAAACTAGAGGCTGAAGTAGCTCCAGGACTCATGCAGAAGAGTGTGATCCTAGAAACGGCGCACATATTAAGAAGAGTAATGGACT
>NC_061098.1:30554071-30574071 GCF_015104395.2 Macrobrachium nipponense | reverse complement strand
TTACATATACTCCTACATTCTCTCTATTACCCGGGTTATTTTTAATGAGTTTCTTCTTGATGTACTATTGTACTGAAAAAACTACGTTGAAGCCGTTCTTTTTTTCCTTTAGCTGCCTAGAAAATTTATTAAGTTTCTCTGTTATAAGGAAGAGCAAGAGATGCCTTAAAATCTGCCTTTTCAGTTATATCATGAGGGGCGTAAAACATCGATCTAGCTTTAGATAGAGACTGTAGTATAAAAAACTTTGGGTAACACAGTTTAGTAAAACTATTACCTACCAAGAAATTTATTTCGGCGTCAATGAACTGGGATCACATATTCGGTATGCTCGAAAAAACAAATTGGTTAAAACGTTGTGCTTTACTTTCGGTTCATGATATGAAAAGTAATGGATATAGGTGTTTGTGTGGGTGTTCTTCCTATACACGCTGAATTAAAGTCACTACTCACTGTGTCTCTATGAACTACCATATCTAGAAAAGGGAAGCCTATTTTCCATTTCCTTTTCCACTGTAAATTTAATAGAGGGCAAAAAAACCATTTAGCAACTCTAAAAACCTATGAAAGGCTTCCTCGCCGTGTCTATGAAACAAATAAAAAACATCATCTACATACCTAACCCAAATTTCAGGCTTGATGTCTTCTGGTAGTGTGTCAACGTAAACCTTTTCGAAAAATTCCATACATAAGTTAGCCAATATAGGGGAGAGAGGTGAGCCCATCGAGACCCCGGATTTTTGTTGATAGAACGAACCATTAAACTCAAAAATTGTAGATTCAACGCAAATGTTAATCAAATGACAAAATTTATCTATGTGCATAGGTGGCTTGAAAATATTATCTGAGGCTAATTTCTTCAAGTTGTCGAGCACGAAACTCAGTGGTACATTTGTGAATAAAGAAACTATATCTAGACTGTACATAGTACCTATATAATTCTTTTCCTTAATTTGATCCATAAAATCCATACTGTGCTTAATGTGAGATTTCGAAATTGTCCCTATTAATTTCCCCAAAACATCCGCTAACCATGATGACAGATCCGACTGAGGATTGTTGCAGCTAGCGACAATGGGCCTTAAAGGAGACCCCTCCTTGTGAATCTTGGGAGTTCCGTAAAAATAACTAAAAGACGGCAGTTTTCTCGCTAGCTTACTCAGGACTATATTTCTGGTTTTAACCAATTTGTTTTTTTCGAGCATACCGAATATGTGATCCCCAGTTCATTGTCGCCGAAATAAATTTCTTGGTAGATTAGTTTTACTAACTGTGTTACCCAAAGTTTTTTATACTACAGTCTCTATCTAAAGCTAGATCGATGTTTTACGCCCCTCATGATATAACTGAAAAGGCAGATTTTAAGGCATCTCTTGCTCTTCCTTATAACAGAGAACTTAATAAATTTTCTAGGCAGCTTAAAGGAAAAAAGAACGGCTTCAACGTAGTTTTTCAGTACAATAGTACAATCAAGAAGAAACTCATTAAAAATAACCCGGGTAATAGAGAGAATGTAGGAGTATATGTAATACCTTGTAGTGATTGCAATGAATGTTACGTGGGAGAAAGCGGACGTTCCATTGATAAGAGAAGGGAAGAACACGTTGCTGCTTGCAGAAGGGGAAGTTCATACAGTGCAATTGCGCAACATACATAGGGGAGAAAAACCACGCTATAAATTTTAAAGGTACAAAGGTTGTTTTTGCATGTAACGACCGGACTTTGAGACGAGTAGTAGAAGGGGCGTTAATTTCATTAAACGAGACCTTTGCAGGAAATACTGGCATTACAGAAAAATACAGCTATTTGTGAGGAGATATGTAAGGGAAAGGGAAAATTTCAAACTTTAGAAAATATATGTGCCAATAACGATGCTGCTTCCTCTCCTGTTTACTCCACTCAGGTCATTTCTCCAACTAACCACCCAACCACCATAGAACAAGCAGTTGACAATAGAAACATTCCCCACGAAGATCAAGACGAATTCTGGAAAGAACGAGGGCTCAACCAACCGCCTGATCATTCATAATTTGAACTAGCTTGTTTCCTAACCGTTGTTTTTTCAAATGCTTGTGCTCTTACTTGTCAGTTCCTTGAGGTGACATATCACACTTTAGTGAACAAGACCACAGTTGATGGTCGAAAGCTTTAATCCTATACAAGTAATATATATTTTAAACTACAAGAGGAATTTACTTCATTGTGGATTGTATCCCCATATATATATATATATATATATATATATATATATATATATATATATATATATATATATATATATATATATAATATATATGTGTGTGTGTGTGTGTGTGCGTGCGCGCTTGCGTGCATATAGCTTTCATTGTTGTCAAGAGGACTGTATGCATGTTTAACTACACACACCTTTACGTTTATACAGAGCTTATTCTATCCCATTCTTTTTATAGTTCAGGTAACTCTTCCATATTTCATGTCATCTCTTTTAAAAGAATGTTCGCCCCTCATGCTCGCTACTGCCTGTTTGACTTCCAAAACGTGAATGCACATTCATGTTTCATTTAGTTCAAGGAAAAGTGTTATTTTTCAGTTTATTTCTGAAAGAAAGTTATATATTATTATTATTATTATTATTATTATTATTATTATTATTATTATATTATTGTAGTAGATGAAACCTATTCACTGTGGAAGAAGGCCACCAAAGGAGCCACTGACCTTGAAATTCAAGCTTCCAAAGAATGTCGGTTTCAACCTCCTGCCGCAGAGCCCACACTGCGGCAGTAACTGATCATGATACAGAGCCAGTGATTTGACATAGGCCAGGGGGAGGCAGAGCAGAACTTAAGTCACTGTTTATCATAGGGAAATACGAGATGCTCTTTTATTCTCGGTAAAATAATTAAAATGTTTTTTAGAGGACCTGGCAAAAACTTTGCCATTGTTGAAGAAAACCTGCAGCAGGATTTTCCAAAACGGTGGAAAAATGTCGTAGAAAAAAAATTCAGAATTTTTCTCCATTCTCTCTCTCTCTCTCTCTCTCTCTCTCTCTCTCGTCCGGTATATTTTTCTTGTACTTTCTCTTTATTGAAAATATTCATATTTGTTGTCATGGCTGCTCTTGGTCCCTAGTTTTTCGTTATCTCCTCTCTCCCCCACCGTCCACGAGGGGTGGGGGAGGGGGTCTGTATGCATCATAGAAATTCAGCCGCTTTCGTGTTCATACTCTGTGATGATTAGTATATATTATATATATATATATATATATATATATAGTATATATATATATATAGAATATATAACTATATATATATATATATATATATATATATATATAGATATATATATATATAGTATATATCTTTATATATATAATATATATATATATATATAATATATATATAGTATATATCTATATATATATATATATATATATATATATATATATATATATATATATAATATATATATATATATATATATATATATATATATTTGTGACCTCTAATAATACTGTTTATCAGTCCTTCGTCAATGGCTTGGAAATAAAGTCGAAACCGGTTAGGACCTACACCCAGCCTTTAATTTGTCACCTGTAGATAGGTGTGATGCACGTGTGTGTGTGCATGTATGTGCGTAAAATGCAAAATCTTTCATTTTTTGAGAAGATGATTGTATGCAATGTTTGACCACTGGTTCTAGTCATAAATTCAGCATTTTGTCTGTACGATCCTTCTCATACTTAGGTAAAAGTGCTCATGTTTCAGTCTTCTCTTCTTATAATTTAGGTAAATATTTAGCTCATGTTTCAGTCATCATGTTCTCATACTTAGGTAAATTCTTTGTTTTCAATCTCATCTTTCTTTTGGAGAATTATATGGCCTTCCATTCTCGCGCCAATTTTATCCCACAAGTTTTGCTAAGTTCGAGAAGAAGTATAATTGTAATTTAGTTCTCAAATCAGGTTTCTTTGAAGAAACTCCGACCAGACTCTGTCATTAACCGTCACTTCTTAATCATTTTATTTTGATCTTGCTAATACGAGCTTCTCTTCAAATTTTCTGAGAAACATAAAATGAAATACTTTACAAAAAAATGTGTTACTCTTGACGAATCATTTTCTGAAACGAGGAAAGAATGTCAATAAAAGAATTTGAATTTTTCCTCCTCTCTCCATTGTCTTTTTTCCTATCTGTTTCCCCATCCGGAATATTTTTACTTGTACTTTTTCGTTTTGAAAATATTCATATTTGTTGTCATGGCTGCTCTGGGTCCCTGTCCCTGGGGGTCGGTGGTCCCTAGTTTTTCGTTGCGTCCCCTGTCCCTGAGGACTTATCACGCGTCACCTCATATTTTTTATTCTCTTTTCTTTCTATAACATTGATTCCACTTTTCTGTCCTTTTACCTCATTTCTTTCTTTTGTTTTTGGGGGGGTGATAGGGGGTGGTTGCTTTTGTTGTACCTCTCTTGTAGACTTAATACTGGTGCTTGTGTGTGTGGGGGGGGGGGGGGGGGGCGACGTGGGGGGGTCGAGAAGGGGGGGGGGGCCAGGCGATAGTCCTTTCAAAATTCATAGTCTTTGATGTTCTATTTTATGCTCTGCCAGTGAGACCCGTTCTGGCAAATAAATTCCACAAAGCGAGTAATATATTTAGATAAAAATTTATTGTACAAGAGATATAACATGGTATATCACGTGACCACTAATAAATAATGTTGATTTCATAACCAAAAACATTCGTCAAGTTGTAATCAAACCAGTTGTGAAGATGATATAACATAACTGCCAATTCATGTTTTCACTTATCCGAACGAAATATTTCTAACAGAATTATATCTGACTGAAAAAGCTCTCTTGCTAGACAGATCAGACGGCGCAATGATTTATTCGAGAGTGTATCAATGAGATACATTTGAAAAGCTGCGTATTGAATACCCTTCTATTTATCGGTAAATACATCACCGTTTCATATCTCGTATACCTGACGTTGAAAGCTGCATCTATAACTGAAAAGGGTATTGGACAGGCATTTTTTCTTTATTGCTCAAAATAATTTTTTGCCTTCGTTGGGGTATGTCATATTCCATTTCTGTAGCTTTCCCCTCTCGCCAGGTCACGCCAGGTCAATTGAAGTAGTAGGAAGCTGAATTTTAATACAGAACCTTGTTTAATTTTGGTTTGGAATATTTGGCCTGAATCGTTATTTCAGGTTTCGTCTAGTTTGTAAATTTGGATGTAACTGGCCATAACTCACTTAGCACAATGTTTATAAAGTGTTTTCGATGTAGTTGGTCAAGTGAAAAGTATTCTATAATTCGAATGAATAAGTAGGAATAAAATACTTGAAAAGTTTTGTAAGAAAGGTTATAGTAGATTCACATCAACTGTGCATTTGATGTCTAGGCCCGTCCCTTACGACGCTTCTGATTGGCTGTGGATAAGCCAATCACAGGGCTGGAAACTCTCAGTTTCTCTCGAGAGTTCACATGGGCAGGATATATGTCCCACCTCTCCTGAGGGATACGTTTGAAAGACGTATCTCTCACGAGCAGTGGAACATGCATGCTGCCTTGTGGACTCTCGAGAGAGACTGAGAGTTTCCAGCCTGTGATTGGCTTATCAACAGCCAATTAGGGGCGTCTTAAGGGACGGGCCTAGACATCAAATGCACAGTTGATATGAATCTACTATAGTAGTCACAGAACGGAAGAGCTTGATGATCTAGTAAGTGGATAAAGGTGAAGGGCTTAATGTTTCTAGGGGCCATTCGACGTGCTGCTGTGGAGTCTGTTGTGGAAGTATCAAGCAGCCGAGATTGTGAAAATTTTCTTGTACGGATTCAGACCTAATGTAGAGGTTAAATGTTACAATTGAATGACTATTGACCTTGTTTTGCTTTAACCATTTAGAGGGAAATCGTCGTTTCAAGTGGTGACTGGTGAGATCCACTATTTTAACCATTTAGAGGGAAATTGTTGTTTTTAGTGGTAACTGGTGAGATCCACACACACATAATATACCCGTGACAGAACCTGGCCAGTGGAGTTCCCCTTCACTGGAAGATGGATGCTAATGGTTTCCATCAACTTAGGAATAAAATAGTCATTAACCACTTCATTGCTGTCATCATCCGTGTTAAAGGATCGCGAGACATTACTCGTCATTTAGTTCAACGGTTGGTAATCAGTCTCTGAAAGAAGATGAGTAATTCTATTGAATATCATTTAAATTTCATCAACTATGTGAATAATGATTTCAGAGGCATAGCTTTCCGTGCAGCAGCGGGAATCTCTCTCTCTCTCTCTCTCTCTCTCTCTCTCTCTCTCTCTCTCTCTCTCCTTTTCTTAGAACGGGATATAGAACTGTACAGTCCAGGAATATTACATGTTTTTGTCTCTCTTTGATATTTACGTGAGTCTCTTATTTGCTATATATATATATATATATATATATATATATATATATATATATATATATATATATATATATATATATATATATCGTATATTATATATATATATATATATATATATATATATATATATATATATATATATATATATATATATATAGCAAAGTTAAACACTGTATCATCCGTGTACTAGAATATTATGTTGTAGGAAGCCCACTAAAACTTGGAAAAAATTGAAAGTTTTTATTTAAGCTTTCGGCGAATAGTTCATTATCTCCCTCTTTCAAAATCAAATAAAAGTTACAAAAACTGAAAACAACGGTAGTATCAGAATAACTGCTCTACGGTGATTTGCCAGTCTTGTTTAACGACTTAGTTACGCTAACTATATCTTCTTCCCAGCTGGTTCCCATTTTTATATGGGGTCGCCGTTCGCCGTTTAGGATAAGTAATTTCCATCTATTTCTATCCTGCGCTTCTTGCCTCATCAATTCCCTTCTCATATAAGTCTCCTCTCACTAGTCCTTCCATCTCTTTCTTGTTCTCCCTCTTCTTCTTCTTCTTCTTCTTCTTCTTCTTCTTCTTCTTCCTTGAACCTCCATCCCCATAGTATGTCTCCCAGTGTGGTCCTCGACTCTTCTTGCTTTGTCATAATTGCATTACAGAAAAGGTCCAGTTTAATATTACTCTTATATATGTTCATAGCGTCAACATTTTGGATTAAGATAGATTATAAAAGTTTTCTATTTTTTCAGTGTTATTAAGAAGCTTTATGTTTTTCATTTTGTCCAGATTAACAATATGATTTTTACTTTGTGTTGAAAGAGGGCGCTGTTTTCATCACCTTTCCTTAATGAGTCACGATGTTGTCTTTTCCTTCTGTCCAAATCAATTGTAACACCTATATATATGTTTTATTACACTATTGGAAGGGAATTTCTTAAATGCATCTTTGTTCTTTGTCTAGATCTTTAACATTATTCGTTAGGTACTCTTAAACAGTGTTTGTATTCGTATATACTGAGACAATGCTGCAAAATTTCAAATATTCCTTTGAAAGTTCACATATATATATATATATATATATATATATATATATATATATATATATATATATATATATATATATATATATATTGTGTGTGTGTGTGTGTGTGTGTGTGTGTGTGTGTCATTTCATGGGACGATGAAACGCGTAACACATTGACATAACAGATGATATAAATAAAACATATAATTAAGTACAGTTTTTATGACGTGGGTAACGTAGCTTCTTGTATTCTGCTCCAGATAAGAAAACTTAATATATGGTATTTTTCCCATACGTGAACAGTACTAGTATTTTCCTTGATTAATGATGACATTATATTAGGAAAACGAACGTTTTCAGTACCGCTTTATTTTTTAGATTCACAAATGGCAAACTCTTTGCTTCTTTTATAGTCTTTGTTTCATCTTAGAAAGACAATGCGTAGGTCGTTTGATGATATATTGTTCTAGTTTCCCTTCAGACCTCGTGATTTGTGGTAGTTCGTTCCATGTTGGTTTTGAAGTTTTCTGAAGATCTTTCTCGATATCCATTATCATTTGTCTAGCATGAGACCCGTTTTCATTACCTTTCCCTAGTTAGTTCGTTCGTCATCCAATATGTTTGTGTTGATGGTAATTCCGGTCATTGGATGTTTTCCATAAATTCATCCGACCTGATGAATAATGCCCAAATTAATAGAATTCATATAGATGGTTCCCTTAGTAATAATTTTATTTAAGATTATATCGAGAATACACATACCTCGTTGTGAAATACCAAAGCTGGGACCAATATTCAAAACGCGGCAGAATAAAAGCCTGCCTACAGTTTAGTTGGCCAACTCTGCTAGAAAATTGGCGGACGAATACAAACAAGATGGCGTGATATGATGGCGGCCGGACCGAAGATAATATTTTGGTAAAACTTTACAAAGCTAGCCCGTATGTTTTAGGCTGACCTAACCTAACCTAACCTAACACTGACAGGGCCGGGGCACTGTCGGGTCGGGTCGGGTCACGGAACTACTTCCTTGGCGGAGGGATTATGGGCCGGGCAAAAGGTGTTGCGCGGCCAGGCCAACTAAACTGAAACTTTATTTTTACCAGTTAAAAAAGAATTTCGGATAAGTTTCTTAAAAGAGACTGCGTTCAAGGATGACACTTAAATCTTTGTATAAATTGCAAGCAGTTGAAGGGAAAATATCAAAGAAAGGATTATTTGGCATTTGAGTTTTAGGTAAGGGTCTAACGAAGCCGAAATAAAAGTATGAAGATAATAGTTCGCTCTATGACGAACATATTTCGAAATATGCGGTGACAGAGGAACGTACGAACAGCAATAATACAAAACCGATAGTTCAGTTGGCCTCTGTTTCGTGTATTCACTCGTATTACTATATGGCAGTATTGTCTGTTCATTCAATCCGAATTCCCGGGTCAATTTGGAGACACCAAAAATAAACTGAGGATAAGAATAATCTGTACAAAAACGACGAAACATAATTGTGAATCAGGAAACTACAAAAACTACCGCTAACAAGCATAAGATGTAGTACGTAAGGGAACGAGATGTCTTGGTCCTAATACTCTTCGTGATTTACGGGTATCTAGGATAAAAGGTGTAGAGACTTCAAGGTAGCGTGACCCTTGTAATTTGCCCGAGATAGTAGTACTCTTGGAGATCGTAAATATAACGAATAGCTGTGAAAATTACCGGCTATGATCATCTCTCTCTCTCTCTCTCAATCTTCAGTTTTCTTTTATCTTACAAAGTCCTATCTACAGCTTCATTGTAGACTGACAGACGATATTTACTGGCAAATTCACAATACACAGGAACACTCCTTTTTGATGATTCTTGTGTTTCAGTAACATTTCACCATTATTCGCATTTCAGTGACTTCGACAAAATAATTATGATTTCCAAGTTCATTCCGGTTCTGGAAGAATTCGTTTAGTTAATGAGTTTAGTTTGACGTGTCTGGTGTTTCGGTAAATTTTTTATTCATTATACACGTGTTCTTAGTAATTGTATGGTATAAGTGACTTGTGATAAAAAAAAGAATTCTTCTTTCTTGATATCACATTCTTCGTTTATATGTATTTGTTTAAAATAGTTTTTGGTATTGTTTCATATATGTATTGTATTGTTTCATATACTTGTATTGGTATAAGTGACTTGTGGTAAAAAACAATTCTTTCTTGATATCACATTCTTTGTTTATATTTATTGTATTGTTTCATAAATGCATTTTATTGTTTCATATATGTATTGTATTGTTTCATATAGTATTGTTTGATATAGGACAACAAATTCAGTAACCATCAACACTCTCATTAGCGTGCTCACCTAATTTGATGAATGGTAATATTCATTAATAAGCTCTCGCTGATTGCAGGCTCATGGAGCGTTGCATCAGTGCATCCATAAATACAGATCAGGTGATATTTTCGCTTCATAATAAGTGCCTGAAGTTTCCACCATCGTGGAGGGGAGCTGATAAATGTGAGCTGACGAAACCCTCTCTTGTAGCTTTTACTGTGTCGTTTGGGAGATCCAGTCCTAATAGTGAACCATATTCGTTTGATCGGATGGAAGTATAGTCTCATTTCGTCCATTCTGATGAGAGAGAGAGAGAGATGAGAGAGAGACGAGAGAGAGAGAGAGAGAGGAGAGAGAGACGAGAGAGAGAGAGAGAGAGCATATTTTCTTAGATAAATAAAATATAATTGGTCTACTTTTTTACTTTAATATCCTGCGTTTCGTTTTATCTCGAGGCCAACGTTTTGATGGGTACTTCATTTTGCAAATGATATTGCACGAAAAAATATTATTTTTCCATCATATTGAATATCGAAATTATTCGAACACTAGATCACCTGCTATTAATTCTGAGTGAAATAACTGTATTGCATCAATTGAATATACATACATACATACATACATACGTACATACATACAATATGCGTACATACATACTCAATAGTAGAATTAAAATTCTTAAAAAATAAATAAATAAAAGAGCATTTCTGTTGCTTGGAAACATTATTTAATGTGGGAGGTCATGAGAACAATATACATACATACATACATACATACATACATACATACATACATACTCAAGAGTAGAACTAAAACTCTTCCGAAACAAAAATAAAAAAATTTCTGTTGCGTGGAAACATTAATTAATGAGGTGTTATGAGAACAAGCCTCCTTCGTCTTCCCATTCTGAGAACTTCGTCCTCGTGAGGATCATTTGTTGGGAGATTAAAACTTGTATTTTCAACTCCTAAGTTTTCTCCTGCTTGGCGTAATCTTTCCTCTTGTGTCTTTGTGGAAAGAATTAGTTTTTTTTTTCTTTCGAAATGAAGCTCGGTTGTTATCCCGGAAGATCTTGTATAGCAGATTTAAAACTATATACACATCAGGGGCGGAAGTAGTAATCTTGGAGATGATAGTCTTGCTCAGATAAATTTGATATGATGCCCTACTCTTTTAATGTAAGTACAATTGAGTAAAGCAAATATGTATCTTAAATATAAAATAAAAAAGCAAATATCTCTTAAACATAGTTCCTCGTTGGACGAGTGATTCTCGGCTCGGCCAACGCAGACCCTAGAGGAATTAATCTCTGGTGATACAAATTCCTTTCTCAATACAATGTGGTTCGGATCCCACAATAAGCTGTAGGTCCCGTTGCTAGGTAACCAACTGGTTTCTAGCCACGTAAAAATAACTAATCCTTCGGGGCAGCCCTAGGAGAGCTCTTATCAGATCAGTGGTCTGGTAAAACTCAGATATGCTTACTCTTAAATACAAAATAAAAATCACGTATTCTAGCAGATGCAGTAAACGATTAACAGCAGGCCATCAAATTCCAACGGTCGATCAATAAATCACCATTCAATTAAGTATATGAAATATATAATAGTGCCATCACATTTCAATAAGAACATCATCATCGTAGCCTTATTATTTATGTTTACATTCGAATGAGCATACTTCAAAGAAATGTTAGTTTTCGTTTTTAGAAAAAATTATCTCGAAGCACCGACATCATTTCCCCCAGTGGCACCAATTCCAGTGCGCGTTGTGTTTATGTTTAAAGGAACCCTGGGAATAACGTCCGTTCAATAACCAGAGGAGGACGTTCCGAAACAGAGAAAGAAGAAGGGGCTGTGAAGTACTCAGTAATATCAACAAACATTCTCCAGAATATCGGGTTAAAGAGGAAGGAAGGACACATAAGGAGAAAACTGAGCGGTGCGAGAGAGAGAGAGAGAGAGAAAGCGCTGTTCCTGTTTTAATGATGGGAGGAATTTAAAAAAAAATACAGTTGAATTCTTGTCTAATAAAATGCATTAATAAAATAGAAATTTGAATTTTTAAATGAATTGAATGAGGAATTAAAAAAGCAGTTGAATTCTTGTCAAACAAAAACATTAATGAAATAGAAATTTAAAATGTTTATAAATGAATTGAATGAGGAATTTTGAATAAACAGCTGAATTCTTGTAAAATTACATAAATAAAATAGAAATTTTACATTTTATTAAATCGATTGAAAGAGGAATATTGTAAAACAGTTTTCTTTAAATCAAGTACATTAATAACATAAAAATTTTACATTTTTAATAAAAAAAGGAATTTTACATTTCATTAAATGAATTGAGTGAATAATTTTTGAAAAGTTTATTTTTAAAAAAAGTATATTTTAATAAAATAAGAATTTAACATTTTCTAAAATGAATTGAATGAGGAATTTTAGGTAACAGTTTTTTTAAAAATAAAGCATACATTTATAACATAGAAATTTAACATTTTGTTAAATGAATTGAATGAGGAATTTTGAGAAACAGTTGGTTTTTTCAAATAAAGTATACATTAATAAAATAGAATTTTTACATTTTATGAAATGAAATGAATGAGGGATATTGGAAAACAGTTTTTTTTTCAACTAAAGTACATTAATAAGATATAAATGTGTACTTTAATAAAAATAAAAACTTTACTTTTTATGAAATGAATTGAATGAGGATTTTAAAAAAAATTAATGTTTTTTTAATAAAGTTCATTAACAAAATAGAAATTTTACATTTTATGAAATGAATTGAATAATTACGAGATAAAAAAAAATAATGAATATGGTGAGAGGCTTAAGAATGTAGACCAGTTCAATATGATGGAAATGAATGACAATGGCTTAAATGATATATCTAAATACAGTTGGGTATAAATGTAAAATGTGAGGATGAGAGTCGAGTGCAGAAGCCGGAAGTGTTGACTTGAGGATGAGAGAGAGAGAGAGAGAGGCCATTTGAACTTTTTGCCCTCTCGCTTATCGAGAGTTTTCGAAAAATGTTTTTAAGCGTTCCGAATCAAATACCTGACAAGGATAGTTTTTTTTATAACAAAATATCAACGTAGGGTGATATTATCATTATTGGTCTTAATGGGAATATTGCAAATGATCATCGCGTCGTATAAATTCTGTCGCTGGCTGGAATTTGTTCAGCCAATATACATGAGCAGCCACGTCGTTTTCCTTTCTCACGCATTGATTGACATGACGGAATAACATTCGCAGCGCATTACCGTGTCATAAATTCTGATTGGATCGCCGTCCTGGGGGCAGAGTAATGGCGCAGTTTATGCATCGTTCGCTTGAAATGACGGAAATCATAACCGTAAAATTCCGAGCTTAACCGAAGTCTTAAATTTACCTTTCTTTTTTTTTCTCTCTCTCTCGTTCTGTGACAGTGACGAATTGCTTCGTGCTTTTCGCTCTTCACGAGTAACTAACTTTGTTGAGATAAACAAGGAAGTTGTGTTTGAACAAGGCTCTCTCGATGAAATCCTTTCGCCATCCTCCCAGTAAATCTAGAAGAACGTTCTCTCGTCAAGTTGCATCTGTAACATCAGAGGTGAGCTGTCATATCATATATTTATGTGCGTATCTATAAATATGTCTGTATGTATATCTTCTATCACGGGAATAAACTCGAGATACAAAATATATATAGAGTTTGTTTATAGGTGTGAGTAGCTATAAATATGTATGTGTATATCTTCTATCAAGGGAATAAGAGCGAGACATAAAAAATATATAGAGAGCTTGTAACCACGAGAAATATGAAACAAAATAGTGCAAGATCTTTTGCTTTTACTCTGAGACATTTACTTTGCATGAAAATGCCTTAGAGAAAGGCAAAGGATGTTGCACCGTTGTTTATCAATTTATACAATATATGAAATGCTTTATTATGATTTATGTGAAATTGTATGTTAAACAGGAGAAAAATGATTAACCCCTGATTATGCACTATGTATGTGAGTTGATATGCAACTGTATATGCAATAATTGCATTCAATGCAAGACATCAGAGAGAATTGATGATGATAGCGGTAATAATAAGCTTATTATAATAACTGTGATGAGTATAAAATTGTCAGGACGGGAAAAATAGAGCACAGACATAAACGGAGACTCACGACACGAATTCTATTAACAAAAACCGATGTTAATTTCTGTGACGGATTTCAATTATAGTAATTAATAACAGTCCACCAGATGAAGCTTCTGACAAGGGGATGGCCCACTAAATCTTTCATCTGAGACTTGGATTAGAAATTAAATATGATTGGAATAGCAATTCGTCGCAAATTTTAACTGGGATAAATGAAGTATTTATCTGTTCAAATTAATTAGAATATTTTTCGAATGGTTCAGTTGATTTCGTGTAGAATGAATTTACTTTTGGAAGTTATTTTTCACTCCTGAGCAGTGATTTTGTCTTGAAAGGTTTGTGCAATAGCGTTTTGTCTGAATTATTTTTTTAAAAGAAAATTGATCAATTAGCAATACGCTGAAGTAGACTTTTGAAGGGTTTTTATGGTTTTACGTTAAAAGCAGTTTTTCAAGGTTTTGTATTACTGACTAATTTTGTAATTTTTTTTTTCTTTTTTGTGCCTTGGAACCATCATAAAATTGCTAAAGTTTGTAAGAGATAAATGTTGCTCGCAAATTTATTCATAGGGCATATATGAAAACTTGACGCATATGATGTCCTAACCATTTCGTTGTCCTCTCTCTCTCTCTCTCTCTCTCTCTCATCTCCACAATTATATATTATACTTCCTCTTTATCCGGCCTCGCATGCATGTATTCTTCCAAACGAGATTTGTAGAAGACAAATAGCTCCCAGCTTTCAGGCAGCGTTGCTAACAGATTTCGTCGGGTTTTGCATATAGTAGAGTTTCCCCTTTTATTCACTCGGGCTCAGATTGCCGTTTTCGAAAGGGGGGATTATTCCCTCGCCTAATTCTGTAAGCACAATGCTACCGGAAGCCGGGGAAAAGCAAGCCGGGTCTGGAGTTTATTTTGAGCTGGAAACTGTAGAGGAACCATTAGTCCGGAGACTTAAATTCATGAAAAAGTTTGGAAATGGCCTTCTCTCTGCTTGGCTATAGAAGTCGGTGTCATTTCTGTTACGTGTTTGTATTTTTTATTTTTTTTTATTTATTTTAATTTTTTATTTTAGGTCGGTTTTTCATCTTGTGATCTGATTTTTTTAATTTAAATATTATTCATGTCTGGAACATGATTCACCTGAGAGAGAGAGAGAGAGAGAGAGAGATGATGAGAGAGAGAGAGAGATAGAGAGAGAGAGAGAGAGAGAGAGCATCCAATGAAAAACTCACATGTATTATGAGAATTGTCGTTAAGAGACTGAAAGAGTAGTTACTTGAGAACTTTCTTTTTATTCCTTCTAACCTGATATGTTATTTATTTATTTATTTATTTATTTTCTTTTATTTATTTACTTATTTATTTACTTAGTTATTTACTTAATTCGTTATTTGTTCATTTAAGCAGTTAGTTATTTATTTATTTATTTATTATTTGTATTATTTATTTTATTCTATTTTTTTATTTATCGCCTCTAGTATATTCTCGGATGTTCATTTCCAGTGCAAATAATAATCAAAGCCAAGCCATTTAGCAGCAAATAATTAACCTTCTTCTTCGATAAACATTGTGTAGTAATGGACAGTGTCAATCGGTCAGATTTTCATAGCAAGTTTTATCCCTTCAGGAAAATGAGTTCAGTTTCCTGCCGAGTTTTCAATCAGGTAAGTCGAAGGCTTCGTACGACCTGCTTGAATCCGAAGACCCTTTGACGTCTAGCTTCCAGTTTCCAGTTTAAGCCCGAACCAAACCGCAGCCTGAAAAGTAAAAAGTGAAAAGTAAAAAGCAAATACACGCTGACGAAAGAAAACCAAAACCAGTCTAGGTTAGTGTGCTCGCCTTATATTCCTCTCCCTTTGGAACCCGCACGGAGACATTAACTTTCAATTTAGTTAATGGCTTTCTGATGAATCTGGACTTCGAAGAATAACGGTAGTAGGAATTTCTGCTCTTCCTTTAGTGTTTTCAGCAGTTGTTGAATGACGTTGGGATTGGGGGGAGGGGGGGACCGTTGTGTGAAAGGTAATTAACCATTACCAGTATTTATTACTTGTAATGGTACTGGGACTTTATGGACACCCTGTACATAACCAGAAACTGTTACAAAAGTCTTTCGTATAATTGCATTTTTTTTTTTGTAGTTTATTATGCACTGTCTCTTTTCACACATGCGGTGATCCTCAATTCCTATCACACACACACCACACACACACACACACACACACACACACATACATATATGCAGAAATTCTCATGAAGATTTTAGTGCCGTCATTTTTTAATAGCGACAGGTCACTTGAGAGTCAAACCAGTATTGGAAATAGCCTAAGCTGAAATTAACCTTTTGGTAAACAAACTCACGCTAATAATTAATAGAAAACTTGCTCTGTCAAATTTAATATAGTTCATTCGTTTTCTTGTAACGAGAATTAATTATTGTTTCAAAGATTTCAGTAAAGCAATAGGATTGCAGTTTAGAAAATCCGTGATTCGTGATTATCAAGAAATTATGAAAATTTACCTTCGGTAACTGCAAATATCCAACTGCAAATATCCATTATCAAAAACTTAATTACTATAATAACCATAGAATTGCACCCATGGTCACCAGATTGAATTCTTTTGTCATTTCCCGGTCATGCAAAATAAAACACCTATAATATCAATGGCACTCGTCATTCTTCCTGAAGCAACTTCAAAGACTTGTAGTGTTATTCCATTAATCAAATTCTACGGTCGGGAAGCAATTGAACCGTTGCGGTATCCGTTTGAGAATTCTGTGTAGATCAAATGTTTCCTTCCAGTAATCTATGATGATACAATCCGGTTGGATCTTCTTGTTTGTCCGCCCGGGTGTGAGTCGATGTAGGTATGGGATCGAGAGGGTAGGGGAGAACTGCCAGGCGGCGCCGGGTTCCAGCTCAGCATAGCGCACGCGTGCCATTAAGCTCGTAAGGGAATAACATGGGAACTCCCACTTTTCTTTGAATTGACGTAATGCCTATGGTACATAACCCACAGAGTAAATAGAGGAAGGCTCGTTGTACAGTTTAAAATTCTCTCTCTCTCTCTCTCTCTCTCTCTCAGAGGCATATCCTGTCTGGGAATAATGACAACAAAACTTGAATCAAGTAATAGTTATGAATAGTTATTTAATTTATTAGCATTTATTCAGTAAGAAATAGGCGTTTCTGTGCATTTTCATTAAAATTCAAAGTTATTGGGTCATCCATTTAAACTTAAGGAGGAATGCAATATATTTTTTAAATGGTATATCTACAATGCTTCCAAAAACTACAAGGCAGGAAAGAACCACATATTCTGTAGGTCTGAAAACAAAAGTTGTTTAAAGAAAATAAAAAAATTACATGTCATATTAATTAATAATTTAGAATAGTATCTCAACAACGATAACTAGATATTCCACATCATATGAAACTTAAATGAATTAAATGTTTTAACAAAACCCAGGAATAATTTCATCTTCACTGAGCAATTTCTTCACAAGTGAGGACAAACCCTGTCTGCTTTGGGGCATGAAACGTCTGTACGAGAAACCAGTGAATCTAAGGAGAGAACTTGAAACTTGGGATAGAAGATATGACGGATATGTTGCCTTTGAGTGTGTTCATGCATTCTCTCTCTCTCTCTCTCTCTCTCTCTCTCTCTCGGTTAGAACTTGAAACTTGGGATAGAAGATATGACGGATATGTTGCCTTTGAGTGTGTTCATGCATTCACTCTCTCTCTCTCTCTCTCTCTCTCTCGTTTGGAGAGGTGAGTGGATGAAGAGAAGTATCTTTAAATGTTATGTTATTTTCATATTTACAATTTTGTTTCCATTACTAACTCTTCCCGAAGGCAAAAGCATATTAGCAACTATTTCTTTGTACAAATGGCAAAGGTAAGTCTTCGTTAATAATATTAAAGTGTTGTGATAATCATTCAAAATGTCACAATTAATATTTATGCGTATATAACGTTTAGATACATTAAGCCTTAATCTATTATTCATCTAGCTTTCATACAAGCTCGGCATCGTAATGATTAATATATTGTATTTCAGTCTTTGGTAAATTCTATCACTTTGATATCTACAGGATATGAAAATATTTCTCGCTTACTGAAGGATCGGCTACAAACCAATCAAAGTTCACAGGTTCAAAACTTTTGTATTTACTAGATTTCATTTTTTTTATGACACCGCCATTCCTGGAAGCTACAAGTGGAGTTATGATTTCCCCTTCATTGAATCAAGTTTCGACTTTGTTAAATTCAGTTCGAATATTGTTAGATTCAGCCATCAAATGCCCTTCCGCTTTCACTACATTGTATCTTATGGATTGGAAAATAGCTACAGAAAGTCGTAACATCTGTCCAAAATGGCTGCTCCATTTTGTCGTCAGTGTTTTGGAGAATCCTTCTGTGACTGAAAGGATGTGTATCCTCCAGACAAAATCCTTCATACTTTCGCATCCTCAATCTTTCTCCCTCCACGTAGGCTGAGGAAACCATTCATCTCGGGAGCTCCTACCCTTTTCTCTTTGTTTCGCATTGAATATAATGGATGACCGTTAAAAAAAAAAAATGGGGGCCGGGTGCAGGGGGAGCGATTTTGGAAACTTTTTGTCTTTATTTTTTTTTTATTTGTTTTTTGTTTTTGTTTTTTTAAGGGCGAAGACGATCTCAAATAAGCTCGGGTAGTGATTATACAGCTCGATGCTAATTAATTGTTTTATTTATTTAGTTATTTATTTATTTATTTGTTTTTAATGATTTGTTATGAATTGGGCGCAATGTGTAGTTGATTCGGGATTATAACTGATCTGAGGAGAATTATATATATGAAATCTCTTTTCTGATGAAGCGCTCTCTCTCTCTCTCTCTCTCTCTCCTCTGAAAAGATTAACGGGAGCTTTCATCACTCTTATTTTGGTTTTATATTCGTCATATGTTCTTCGTCTATAGATACTATTTCAGGCCTTAATTTATTCAAATTTGCAGGATTTACTCTTCTCTGAAGACAATTTGGGAATTAGCATCGATATCAGTGTGATGATTTGCAATGTTTGCAATGGTGGTAAGATATAATAGCATTCGTCGTAATTCGTATTGATTATCTTGAGAAAATTAATCTTTAATCAAAAAAATTTTCCAGTCGACTACGCTTCCAGAATACATGGCAGACAGAGACCTCATTTCCAGCATTATTTAAATGGCAAGAAACGTCTTGTGCATCGCCATCACATATAATCCCAAAGTCATTATTCACAATGACAACCTTCAAGTAAGACCTTCTGAAAGACCTCATTTCCAGTATTATTTATTTACAAGGAGAGAAACGTCGAGTGCATATAATTCCACAGTCATTATTCGCAAAGACAACCTTCGAGAGGTGGCAGCACGTGCTCTTGCCTCAACAAACGACGCAGGAGGTTCGAACTTCGAAAAACAACGTATCGTTCCCGCAGTGGCCTTTCTAGTAATTACCGGGAATGACGCAAGCCATTCGCTCTGCAGACGGTCTCCCGATAGGCGGGTAATTACACGACAGTTTCAAAGAGAGAGTTTCCTCATTCAAAGAGGCTTTCGTGCGTTTCCCGGCGGTATTCGGAGTCAAAGAAGGTATACGGGATTCATGCCCGCATTACTATAGGTCGTTTTGGGCGCGAGTGGAGAGTGGTTTAGTTTAGGAGTGAAAAGAACACAAAAGGGATGAGGGCATTTCACAAATGAGGAGAGAGAGAGAGAGAGAGAGAGAGAGAGAGAGAGAGAGAGAGAGAGAGAGAGAGACGAGAGAGAGAGAGATATTTGTTGCGACTTGTTAGACATGCGATATATAAGTTATCAGGCCCACCTTGGCGACATTTGCGTTAATAACTGACTTTCTTTTTCACATGATCTTGCTAACAAAAAAAAGTAGATAAATAAATAAGTAAATAAATAAAAATAGAAAATGAAAAATAAAAAAAATAAAATAAAGATCGAAAAACCAAGCAAGAAAGAAACACCATAAGCAAATCCTGACTAAAAAGTTATGCTCCTAATTTTTCCTATTATCTTGCTAGCAAAAAAAAAATGAATAAATAAAAAACAAAGCAAGAGACAA
>NC_061098.1:30536723-30553571 GCF_015104395.2 Macrobrachium nipponense | reverse complement strand
AGAGCTGTGAATCAGCTCAGTGGTCTGGTTAAACTGGAGATATAGCTACTCACTTCTTCCTCTTCAGGTTTAGAGGGTCGTGGCTTCAGTGCACCTCAAGTAGTGTGCTGTAGGCGTTGCTAAAACGGGCGTTGGCAGCATCCCTTCGGCCCCTGGCTACACCTCCACTTTTTAGCCTTTTATTCTACCTCCATTCTTTCTATACTTCCTTTCAAATTCTCCTCCTTCCATCTTGCTTTCCACCCTCTCCCAACAAGTGATTCATAGCGCACTGCTTTGAAGTATTCTTCCTGGTATACCTGTCAAGGTTTCAGCGCTAGATGACCTTATGGGTCCCAGTGCTTGGCCTTTGGCCTAAATTCCATATTCAATTCAATTCAATCCATTCTTTCTTCAGTCTTGCTACCAAGCTTCTCTATATTAATTCTTTAGTGAATGTGTAGAGTTTTCAACACAATTCAACCTTTAGATCCTCGTACTTATTTTTATTATTATACACTAAACCAAACGAAAATATCTTCCAGTTTTCTTCTGAAGATGGAAAAAGAAAAAACCCACAAATTACTGGATATCACTGGTTTACTTGTAAGTATTAAGATACTATATGAATACTTGCAAGTAAACAATTTATACTCAGTAAATTTTGAGGGTTTCTTTTTCCCGTTATTATCATACTATAATGGGCGTAATTGTCTGTCTGTCTGTCTGTCTGTCATTCAATCACGGCCAAACGGCTGGTCAGATGGGCATGAAAACTTGGCAGGATTATGGTGGGAACCCTGAAGAGTGGTTTGTAATGGGGTTTTCATCCCCCAACCTACCCCCCTCCTTTGTAGGGGATGGGGGTGAGAAGGGAAGGGATTCCCTGAAACAGAGCTGTTTCTGGCCGTGAAACGAGGCTGGGTATTCCATGTAGTTCTTAGTTACTTTACGATTTTTTTTTTTTTTTTCATACATAATTTCTGTACCAACTTCCCCGGAGAAAGTCGCGAATATTTCAGCTCGGACACAATAGAAGATGAAAATTATCATCAATATCTGCAAGATTTTTTTATACTTAAATCCATCGGGACTGACCAGTGCACAAAAATATCGTTGAAGCGAGCAGTTTCCCATTAACCTGGCCTTCTCATTCACACCTTTAACCCTGAACCCCCCCCCCCCCCCCGCCTCCCCCAATTCACATAGAATATCCAAGAAAAGAAGAGCAATGGATAGCGCGACCCGTTGATAATAAGGTCGCACCACACTAACTCGTCCACTGATATGACTATGATACACCACGATTATTTGACTGGCAGACTGGCAAAATAGTTTCGAAGAATTTAAGTCGGACCCGCTTTTATTAAGCGAACGACTTCAGTTAGCATAAATAAATAAAATAAATTTAACATAAATAAAGTTTGTTCATTCTTGACTGCAGACAGACGAAATAGAGGCGTGTAATAAACGTCGGTTAATTAGAGAGCAGAAAACCTTGGAATGTGATGTTGTATAGACGACTCAGAATAATTGAACATTGAACTCGCTAAACGCCGATACATGACATCCGTGGTACACAAGTGGGTTTGGCAAAAAGTCCTAAGTAAGAGACCGGCATCCTACGTGAACAGGTTGAATAACGCCTGCCACGATGAAATGAAGGGTCAATAGGCCCCGTCCACACGGTCGAGCTTTGGTCGACGAACTTTGTCCGATGTGACGTCAGAAGCGGAGAAACAGCGGGAAAAGTCAGAACTTTACCGCAGTTTCTCCGCTTCTAACGTCACATCAAACAAAGTTCGTCAAGCAAAGCTCGGCCGTGTGGACGGGGCCTTACGTAAGACCTGCTCAGTGACTGCTAAGAAGCGGCTCGCGGTTTCTGCCTTAGTAAATCCAGCCTAGCTCACTTATTCTGGGTGAGAGTGTCAAAATTACTGCGATCGGTCACTACGCAAATTTCTTTACGAACTCTCTTATTCTTATCTCCAAACCAATGGGAGTACATTTAAGAACCACCCCGGCAGACCGGTACTATACCTATATAATGCCCTACATCAGGTCATGCACACAGTATTACAGAGTGACTTCCACTAAGTCGTTGCTCAATTTCTTTAATCATTGCGAAAGAGACGGAACGTTTATACACGACAAAACGTTACATAAGGTCTATATATGGAGACAGTGTTTTTAAAAGTGGCGGAAGGCGGATGTAACTCTGTGTCAAGGTAAGTTTTCGTTATATCTATCACATTAATATCGTGCGTGTCAGATGATCTACGATTATATGTTTATAGCACGACGCTGCACGTTTGCGATATCGCTCGGATCACGTTAGGTGTATCAGTTTTGATTTGTAATTTTCCTAAATTTCAACTCACAATAATGCGGTCGTCTGCATTGTATGGTATTGTATGGTCGTCTGCATTGTATGGTAGGGTGTAAATATGATAAATTATGTTCAAGAAACTCACCGTGGCTCTCATATTTATTCTGATATGAATTTCGTACATCTACCTTGACAAGATCTGAGTAGTTTACGAACTGATATATTGGTTACAAAGAGGTTCTGTATAGGTAGTATAAAAATCGCCCTACGATGGTAAGTTTGCCAGTTATTATTATTATTATTATTATTATTATTATTATTATTATTATTATTATTATTATTATCATTATTATTATTATTATTATTATTATTATTATTATTATTATTATTATTATTATTTATTATTATTATTATTTTCAGAAGATAACCTTCATTCATATCACCGGCCAATAAGTGAAGCAATCACAAAAGGGCTAGTGAAACCCAGTCACAAGAGACAGACAGATGTGGAGGTCAAAGAATACAAAGGAAGGCGTTGGGCGTATGACTCTAATCCGCAACCTGATAATTATATTATGATGAAAAGGAAAATTTTCTGCGAGATTTTCCCTCCTGTTACACCATTCAGCCCTTGCTGAGTGTCAGTTTGTCAGTTAAACTGTATTCCTTGACCTCCACATCTGTCTCTTGTGGCTGGGCTTCACTGCCCCTATTGTGATTGCATCACTTCTTGGCCGGTGATATGAATAGGGTTTATCTTCAGAATAATAGCAATAATAATAATAATATATTTTTCTGTTTTACTTCTCCTTCATCCTGTGTTTATTTATTGTCTATTTGATTTACAATATTTAATGTGCAATATTCAAATTGTGCATTCTGCCACTGAAAAGGATAAGCACAATTTTACAAATACTCGGAAGAATTGGTGAATATTTCTGTTCCTTATTTGCCATGAACGAATGATATATATTTCGTTTTTTTTTATGTATGTGAGGCATCTTTCATTGCATTAAGAGTTATGCTACGAAGTACAGAATCATAAAAGTATATATCAATATATTACCATTTCTAAAGTAATTCTAATTGGCACTACTTAACTACCAACGAATCATGCTCTCTAATTTCAAAATATTTCTATTTATATTTTGTTTTATTTAACTACAATACTACATCATCCGGTGAAGAGAGAGCGCATCAAGTGTAAGCAGTTTTAATTCAAATACATTGTAATTAGGTATTCTATTGTTTTCTCACACATCACAATAGATACATATCATTAACGTGAAGGTAAATGAGACGATGAACGTAGGAATGAGCGAAAACCCGAACGAATTGTTAAGGCAAAGAAGTCCGGCGGTTTCGGATATGAGTATTCAGTCAACCGCCCAGCTGACCCAAGAAGCGGGTTTATTGTCTGGGTGACGGTAGGTGGTAGCACTGTGCAAGTTTACAAGATTCTATTTCAGCACTAGGAAAAGAATCGTTTAGAATTATGGTTAAACTGGCATTTTACTAACCTAATTCTATCTATATAATCCTGAATGAATGTATGGAGTATATTGGCGGCACATTACATGCAAAAATATGGCATATACAAGTCACTGGTCAGGTGACAGTATCATGAACCTATACAGACCTAAAACAGGCCACATAGAACCTGGGGTCCATAGGACCGGGGAACATAGAACTTGGGAAACATAGGACCAGGGGAACATAGAACCTCGGAAACATAGGACCAGGGGAACATAGACCCGCTCCCATTGTAAATGATGTACCTTCTTTTTTATTTATTTACTTATTGATTTGTTAATTTACTTGTTTTTTCTAATAACTGTTATGCTCCTTATAAATTTTCCATTAGCTTTTGTCTCTTCTTTTCGAATGAACGCCCTGTTCTTTGGAAAATGAAATGAGTTTTGAAGCTTCTTTGCAATTTTCTTAATTGCAATTTCATTAGAATGGTGTATTTTGATTTTCCACAGATATCGAAGAAACAATGCAACTTTAATTTGATCAAGTTATATTGTAAATATATATATATGTTTGTTCAAAGACAAAAATGTACCTGAACGTTTGATTATAAATAGAATAAAAGCTTCCATTATAAAAAAAAAACCAAAGAGATATCAAAGCCATTTTGAAAGACAAATTGTTAAAGTATTTCACAAGATTTTTTGTAACATTAACAGCAATGTATTCTAGATGAAAATGTTTGTAGTTCTTGATTTGTTGTAAACTTGTGTAAGTAATTTATTGAATAAAAACTTAAATAGGAAAAAGTATATATTCTTCAGAACTTTGAATTTCAGATTAAACCTCTCTCTCTCTCTCTCTCTCTCTCTCTCTCTCTCTCTCTCTCTCTCTCTCTCGGGTCTGGGCAATTACTATGAACGGCTTTTAAAAAGATACCCCGCTGATTTGAAGACGCAGCAGTACTTTCAAGATGACCAGGGGGCCAGGGGTGGGGGGTCAACAAGCCGAAATTTCCGTGACACGGGAGCGCGAGTAATTAGAGAAATCACACCCCCCTTGAGGTGTGGGGGGGGGGGGGGGGTGGGGGGGGGGGGCGTTAACCAGATTTAACGACCCATCCTGGGCAGCTGTGGGCGTCGGTGAAAGAAGTCTCCGAGGGCGGAGGTTATTAAAAGAGGCATTAATGATGTACTTTGGCGCTTTAGCCCGAGTTTACAGTCCAGGGAATCTGGTAATTGAGCTGTTTAAGGCCTTCTTCTGTTGGTCTGTCTTTAAAGCCCTCTTTATATCCATCCAGTAAGGTTTGAAATTTTTAATCAAGACTTCAGACTTCATATATATCATCTCAGGTTGGTGGAAATGTAACATGTCAAGTTTGGTAGATAACCGGGTCAGAACAAAGGTCGTATTTGCAGGTCAGAGGTTCAATAGGGATTTAACATTGCCAGAAAATTTGAAGTTGGGAGAATGGGGTCAGTGTATAAGTTATTTCGTCAGGTCAGAGGTCAAATAGGGATTTAACAGCGCCAGAAACTTTTACAGTTGGAAAAAAGGGTCAGTTCAAAAATTATTTCGTCAGATCAGAGGTCAAATAGGGATTTAACAGCGCCAGAAACTTTTACAGTTGGAAAAAAGGGTCAGCTCAAAAATTATTCGTCAGTCTTTTAGGTCAAATGGGATTTAACAGCGCCGAAACTTTTACAGTTGGAAAAAAGGGTCTGTTCAAAAATTATTTCGTCAGATCAGAGGTCAAATAGGGATTTAATACACTGCCTTCCTGAAAGTGGGAGAAATTGGTTTTAAAGTCAAAGAAAACTTCATATTTGCGGGTCAGAGGTCAAATAGGAATTTCAACTTTGCCCATAATTTTTGAAGGTGGAAGAAAAGGTGAAAGCAGAGGTCATATTTGCAGGTCAGGGGTCAAATAGGGATTAATCTTGCCCAGAATTTCTGAGGGTGAAAGAAAAGGTATGACCCTGATATTAACCTCACATAGACACATGCTTATAATGTCTTGTCATAATTTAAAAAACAATTCAGGATAAAGACTTCATATTTGACAAGCATACTCTAGTAATGAAACCTGTGTGCGAGTGAGATAGGGTCACACTTAGGTTCAAACGTCACCCTACTGGGTCATTGTTTCATTGTTATTTTAAGAATGGAGGTCTTTACCATAGACAGCAGAACAAAAACAACGCCTTTGTTTGCGATGTTTTGTTATTCACTGAGTTGCTGATTGACGGTAATCCTCTTAGAATGATTGTTAAAATATGTACTGATTTTATGGACAGTTCAAGATTGCTCCTGGATTCCTGCAAGGGTCCGCCTGCTGTTTTTTTGAATCTTAAAAATGTCTGGAAACATCGCTAACGACGAGAAACCTGAGGCCTACGCAAACAATCCGCAGTTTTAATTCCTCGATTCACGTTTGTTTTGCCGGGAGGAGAGAAATGAAAGATTCATGGAGTAACATTTGCCCTGAAGGGGAGAAGGAATTTTACGGCTCATTCATTCTGATTAGTCAAAGGGCCTTACACGAAGCCACTTCACTCCCCCAATTCCCGTTCCCTCGTACTCCAGTACTGCAGCATCCTCCAACACAATAACAACATCAAGTTGTTGCTGTCGTTCGTCCCAAGAATTTGGAGGAGCTTTGCTTTAATGAAGTTTCCCCTCGGTCCGATCAAAGAAAACGGGGTTCGTGACGTTTTCTTCGCCACTGGAATTCTTTCTTGTCTTTCACGGACTCCGGAATGAAGAAAGTTATTTCTTTTCGTCGTTTGAGACAGACTGTTTCGATGAAGATGCCAAATATGTTTTCCATTAGAAAGTTTGAGCTGGGGTTGAATTTACCCAAGAGAGAGAGAGAGAGATTAAAGCACTAGCAGTTAACAATTCCCAACCTGGATTAATTCCGAGATTACGCGCTTTTTTGAAGTCTCATGGACGGATTTTGTGAGGGCTTATCCTGGAACTAAAAATATGAATACACAAAGATCAGACTACACAGCTTTTTCGCCTGCTATAGCCTTAATCCGCTCTGTAATATCTCTCTGTGCTGGTGTGTGTGTGTGTGTTTTTTTTTTTTTTTCTTTTCATGTATTGTTTTCTTTTTGTTTTTTGTCAAAGGTACGTCAAGTTCATCACTGGGATACCAAATGCTACCGTATACTGATTGTATGAGAACTGAATTGTACTCATTTCCAGACTAATCGATTGTTAGACTTCCATGACTGGATTTATGGGGTACAGGTTTTTCAGGACTTAGGAATTGGGCTAACATTTGGACTGAATTATGGCTGACATTCCCAGGACTTGGGAATTATGTTGACATTTCCATGACTGATATGGTGACATTTCCAGGACCATTTATGGCTGACATTCCGGAGGACTGGATGATTATAGGCTGACATTTCCAGGACTGTAATTAGGCTTGACATTTCAGACTGATCAGGATATTATGTGGACATGATGCGGAGTCATGGCTGGACTTTCCATGAGACATGGCTGACATCCAGGACTGGAGTTATGGCAGACATTTCCAGGACTGGTATATGGTGGACATGGAATTGACTGGATCTGGCTGACATTTCCATGCTGACATGGTGACGGATAGATTGGAGTTATGGCAATAGGACTGGAATTTTTATGGCCTGAACATTTCCATGACTGGAGTATGGCTGACAATTTTTAAATCAACATCTGATAATATCTTAACAATACGTGCCATAGATTACCCTTCATTTTTTTCCGTTGAAAACAAATAGTGAGAGGAACCACAAATTAGAAATGCAAATAAGTATTACTCACACAATACCATCGTTATATTTGAGACAAAAGCGTATCATTATGGGTCTTAAGAGTATTGAAAGTCTGGCGCAAACACCTTCTTCACCTCATCGCACGACAAGAAAAGAGTATTCTCCCATTTTTTCTTTAACGTTCATAATTGAAATAAACACGGGGGGAAAATGGTTTCCCATTCATGGATTTATTGCAGAGGACCCTTTTCCCTACCGGATGAAAATGCACTCGTTTAAATGGAAGGGGAGGGGAAGATAAATTTAATTAAATCTATGGTATGCAAATTGTTAAACGAATGAATATTCGTCAAATAGAAAGTTGATTTCATTAGGGAATGAGAGTAGACGGGCTGTTCTAGTTGGGGCTTCGAGCAGTATGAAACCAGATTGAAAATCATTCTAGAATGAGAATGATGACTTGGTCTTGGGTGCATAGTTGATGTTTCAGTTCTCTCTATCTCTCTCTCTCTCTCTCTCTCTCTCTCTTCTCTCAATTGCCTAAGATGACCACAGCATTTTATTAGCTTACGAAATCAACTAAGTGGGTGATATGCAAGTAAAAACAGAGCATAAGAAATTGGCCCTTGGTGAAATATATCAATATAATCGTACTGGTTCGCCAGTCACACACAGCAAGAGCTATTTTGATTAATGCTGTGGGATCTTGTTTTTAACAGGTAATTAGTAAACTCCTAATAGAGTCTGTTAATTAATTAGACCCAGTTGAGCAGATTCGCCGAATGTCATAACAGCGAAATAGTAACTTACAATATTTTGGGCAATTTGCCCCCGTGGGCATGACTTATAGTTCTTTGCAATTGCAGCGTCCTTCTGGCCCCTAGCTACAACGCCCTCCACGGCCCCCCCTCTTGCATTACTTTAATCTGTACCTCCATTCATATTCTCTTTCTTCCATTTTACTGTCCACCGGATTCATAGGGCAACTGCTTTGAGGTTTTCCCTCCTGTTACTCCTTTCAAACCTTTTCACTGTCAATTTGTCCGTTTCACGCTGAATGACCTTAGTTGCCCCAGTGCTTGGCATTAGGTATGCCAGAAGTCTATGAATCAGTTAATCAATCTAGCAATTTTGCTCTCTCTCTCTCTCTCTCTCTCTCTCCATTCTCTCTCTCTCTCTCTCCCTCCTATGCGACTATTTTATTTTTCATTAGGAAATACTCTAGGTAACTTTGAATTTGATTTGATTTGGTAACCATCGTTAATGAAAATAAATTATCTAAAATAGAAAACTAAAATTAGATGAAATGGTACAAAACCTTCAGTTCACCGTCACATTGGACGACTTAAGCTGAGTTCATGTGAGTGCAGGTAAATGAACTATGTAATTCATTACCCAAATATATTTCCGATTCTTATTTGAGTATGCAATATCCTTTGCCTTGTAATGCAATGCAGGTTTATAAAGAAAAAAACAAATAACGCAATTCATTACCCCAATATCATTTTACGATTCTTATTTTATTATATTGTATCCTTTTGCTTTGTAATGCAATATACATCTAATCTTCTAAGTACCTCACTGGAACTGCAACTATATATATCATCTTTAAGTAAACTGTTAATCAGCAGTTTTTATGTGGAAGAGAAGTAACTTTCCTAATGTCAGGAAGTTATTTTTATTTTATATTCTCATGATTACAATTTTTTTTATAAATTTTTCCCAACACTTCGATCCCATAGGCTTCGGGTAATGAGTAAATACATATAACAGGCAATAATGATAAAAGTATTCTTTTTAAAACATATTTGGTATCATTTTCATTAAAACCCGATTTTTAAAAATAATAATAAACAATAGGATGGGAATGGAATATGAGACTGAAATAAATAATTAAAACAATGTTTACTGTGAGTTTTTCTAGTATGGTAGAAATTTATTATAGTATATATGTTTGCCGGAACAGCAAAGCGACATTTATTTTTAAATGAAATATTTGCAAATCTTTCAACATGAAATGAGGGAGAGAATTTATGATATAGTAAGGTGATAAAAAAAACGTATTTTTCTCCGCAATGTTTAATTATGGCGTTTATGATAAATGATTTCATCGTTTTTTCATTCAATACCGAAAAGGAAATTAATGAAAAAAAAACGAAGTGATAGAGATATCTAGAGAATATTTTGCTCACAGATTCTGGACATTCATTATTATGGGAGCTTATTTCTGGTACAAAATCAAGTTACAAGTTCCCGATACGAGTTTATTACCGGTAACATTGCGAGCGCTTTTATCGGGGAAAAAATCGGTAACGTGCGTAAGTGTTACTTTTGTGTGTGTGTGTATTTAAGTGTTACTTTTATCCGGGGATTATTTGAAATAATAAATGTGAGGCTGCCTCACTATAAATATTATCCAGCAAATAGCCAGTGGTCACTGAAGTACAACTTATCAAGATGTCAAGATATTTAGGCCTCAGGATATTAAGATATCAATCAAGACGTCAAGAATAAAATATCAAGATGTCAAAACATTAAGATATCGAGATATTAATATATCAAGATGTCAGAATATTAAGATATCGAGATACTAGTATATCAAGATATCAATGTATTTAGATAGCAAGATATTAAGATGTCAAGATATTTAGATATTAATATATTAAAATATCTAGATATCAAAATATCTAGATATCAAAATATTAAGATATCAAGATAGTAATATACTCAGATATCAAAATATTAAGATATCAGAATAGCAAGATATCAAAATATTTAGACATCAAGAGATCAGGTTATTGATTTATCAAGATATTTGGATATCAAGATATTAAGATATCAAGCCATTAAGATATCAAGACATAAAAATATCAAGATTTCAAGACATCAAAATACCAAGTTATCAAGACATCAAAATACCATGACATCAAGACATCAAAACACCAAGACATAAATACATCAAAATACTAAGACATCAAACATCAAAATACCAAGATATCAAAATACCAAGACATCAAAATACCCTGACATCAAGACATCAAAACACAAGGCACCAAGACATCAAGACATCGACCATCAACAAGCACACGTCCAAACAACAACAAACAACGCTCCCAGAAAAGAAGGAATTAGAGAAGACGTTCCTTCCTCTCGCATCCTTTTCATAAGTTCAAAAAGTGGATCTCCGGAACTCAGATGAATGACACCATTCCAGGGATCTCGGCGATTAGGGAAGACGCGTATTCCCGTCTCTATTCCCACTCTGTGCATTCCGGTCAAGATGTTTTTCTATATTGTTTGTTTGCTTTTTTTTTTTTTTTTTTTTTTGAGTCCGATGGAGCGGGTAAGGTCATGCCTGTCAATCTGTGTCGATGTAAGAGAGAGAGAGAGAGAGAGAGAGAGAGAGAGAGAGAGAGAGAGAGAGAGGGGGGGGGCTAGGGTCCTTCCAGATCCTGGTTGCCTTAATTGCTCTGACAACTGAGGATCTCTCAACCCATATTGCCGTCAGATAAAAAAAATAATAATTCTCATCACGCTGGTTTCCTCGTCTCACCAAAGCCCAATTAGAAAACGAGATTCTCTCTCTCTCTCTCTCTCTCTCTCTCTCTCTCTCTCTGTGTGTGTGTGTGTCTGCTCCCCTACCACAAAGTGCTTTTTTTTATTGTTCAGTAAACTCATAAAACATTGAAATGATTTGCTTTGAAGGTGCAGCTTACAATGTTTTAAATTATCTTTTTATTGAATCCTGGTGATTAAATTTATAATATATACCACAGTTACTTTTTATGCAATATTTCAGGTTAGTGCGGCCACAGAGTCGACCTCTTTGTTTCCTTATTGACAGATGGGTGTCTTGACTAACACGTGATAATATTCAAAGTGAGAATGGTGTGTGGTTATAAGAAGAGAAGAAGCATGACATTTCTCCCAGCTTTCTAAATGGAACTATTTCTGTTGCATCAAGTTGGAAATACATTCTTACCTCCACCTTCCTTTGGGGCAGGATATTTTTCCGCTTTTTTCCCCGTCCTACCCGAAAATGGCGTGAGATGTCGTCTTTTTGAAGACCAAACAAAAACCTCGACTGCAAATCCGTTACGGTTCCCTGATGCACGAAAGGGTTTGGAATTTGCTCTCCCCCCCTCCTCCCACAACAGAATTCTGATGGCATTTCTTACCTGGCGCCTCTTCCTCTCCCTTTTTGTGGTTGGTTGGGCCGTTTCTGCGTTTATTGCGTGTTTTTTTTTTTTTCTTGATGATTAAATTTTTTTTTGTGGGGTGGAGGCTGTGGAAGGGGCAGGGAGGGCAAATACTTTTCTGAATATGGTGATGCAACGAAATTCCAATTGTCCTGATTGCCATAGATCATCGATTGATCTGTATTAAGGTTTAGTCGTCAGATATCCAGTTGATTTCGAAATCCGACGAACAGGATAATATCAGAATTGATCGTCCACCTCTCAATGTAATCTGAGGTCACTTACGTATTGCCATGGAAAGGGGTTGTCAGGGCATTATTATCAGTGTTCTGGGAATAATTTATCAACAGCTCATCATTATTGCTGCATTATTGCTTCTGTTATCTTCATTGTTGTTTTCTCAATTAACTTTTGGTAAGCGTCGGTATCTTGGTTGCATTACTAACGTAAAAGAAAAAAATATATATTTTTCCTGTTTTCCTACGGGTACCAAATGCCCATCGTAATTTCACGTAAGTCCAATTATTCTCTCTCTCTCTCTCTCTCTCTCTCCTCTCTCTCTCTCTCTCTCCTTTTGACTTTCCTGTGGGGGAATCGGTGAGGTATTGGTATAAAGGATCCAGTCACCCTCCCCCCCGCCCCCCCCCCCCCCCCCCCCCCCCCCCCGGCCCCCAACCCCTTCCTTCCTCTTTAATGGTCTCGTACCCTTGAAGACCAGCTGATATGGCGACCACTTCCCCCGGAGTTGTCTGAAGCCAAGTCTGATAAAGCTCTTTGGAGAGTCTGTTGCATTGCGTTCCCTCCTCCTCCTCCTCCTCCTCTCCTCCTCCTCCTCCTCCTCCTCAGCAGCTGTCTACGAGGAAATCTCTGGTTTCCCATTTCATTGCTGCATTTGGCCAACGTAACAAAAACAGAAGAGATCATTTAAGGTTCTTGTGATATATTTTGATCAAGAATAAAGGAAAAAAAAAACCGTTGTGTTCATTTTTTAAAGTTATTCATTGCATGATTTCGTAGTGAATGTCATGAAATCTATTTTTGCACTATTTGTCAAAATACTTTGCAGCATTGCTATTCTAAAGAAACCACCACACGCCCACTTCTTTAGCGCCGTCTGTTGAAATAAAATCAAACGTGTTTTTCTTGTTATCTTCGGTCCTCGTGGCACAGTGGTAGTCGGACTGGGCCTCGCAACTGAGGATCCTGCGTTCGATCCCTGATTCTCGGGCGAGGATATAAACTGATAATAACTCATTGCCGTTCATCAGAACCCTTTTCTCCTGTTTACTTTTTGGAAATATGTTCAGCTACAATGTCCAAAATCTCCGGCCATAAGACAAAAGTTTCAGACCACACGGACATGGCGACAGATTTAACCCAATGTGGTTTTCCATTCCGCGGTTTGGAGCTTTCATTATTAGCTGTTGGATATCCATAAAGAGAGGAGTAATTCTGTTATAAACCATGATAACACATTTCGTGATTCACTCAGAGAAGATAACTTCCACCTGCTCATATGTTAGCTTTTGTTCCCAAACGGCTGGTGGACAGCGCTGAAAAATTCAATTCCCAACTTCCTGGAAGGTCAGTAGGGAAGAATTTTTTTTTAAGAGAGGAAACATACGTAATAAATTCCGTACATTTCAAGCTACCAGATGGACTTTGAAGGGTACCAGTTGCAGATTGCTGTAAAGTCCAGCCCATGGAGAATTAAGTTAAAAGATAAGCGGAAACAGAGCATATAGCACGATCTTGGACTAAGCAAAACGGTCTGGACAAAGAAACTGAAAACATCGCAAATGGGAGCAATTCCTCACTTTTCAGAGATTCAAAAAGATCCGTGCGAGTTTTGCGACGAGTCTTGGAATTGTTTGCGTTTTGGAAATCGGTCACTGGGAACATAAACTCTTGTGGCGGGGGGCGTTTGTCATCTTCGGTCGATAAATGATGTTGAATGTTTTGTCTTAGGTCCTCGTGTACCCGTCTGCGCATATGTTTGTGCGCCTCATGTGTGTGATACGTGATGTTGGTATTTGTAAGGAGCAGGTTTTTTTTTTACTTTCGAAGTTTGGTGAATCACTGACGACGATATTGATAAACATTCCATTGTCTTTTTTAGCGTCCTCTCTCTTCTCTCTCTCTCCTCTTTATCGTCTCTCTCGTCTCATTCTCTCTCTCTCCCTCTCTCTCTGACTGATTAGACTCACATCTTGTAACATCGTATTGCTTTTTCTATATATAAAACAACAATTGGTTACAAATACTGAATGCCACTTTCATACCCGGCCGTCGTCCAGTTCGGGGTATCCTTTTTTCGCCACTGGCCTATATATATAATCTGCCTTTGGCCTAATAACTTATTGTCTTAACCATATTTCATAATGCCTTTATCACTCGAGGTAAGGCTGGACATGCCATCTTGTTGCTTTCTTATGATATCGCAATTCTCGTAATGGTGCACTATATATATTAAACATATATGTGTACATTATATATTTAAATTGTGTATAAGACCAATTCTATGGCAAGGAGGTGTCTATCATGGAATTGTCGGTCACTGCTCATTACTACCCAGGTATCCACCATGGAGAAAGCATCTATGCTAGTCTTGGCATTTAGTTTATGGCCTGCAGATTAGTCTATTCCAGAATTGAGACAATGTTTCTACTCCACGACCCGCTAGAACCCACTGCCAATAACTGTGGAAACTGCTGCCTTTGCAGGTGGACTTTTTAGTAAAAGGCTAGACCCACTGCCAATAACTGTGGAAACTGCTGCGTGCAGTCTTACTTATAAGTCAAAGGTTGTGCCCACCGCCAATAACTGTGGAAACTGCTGCCTTGCAGGTGGACATTTTTAGTAAAAGGCTAGGCCCACTCCCAATAACTGTGGAAAACTGCTGCCGTGCAGTCTTACTTATAAGTCAAAGGTTTATGCCCACCACCAATAACTGTGGAAACTGCTGCCGTGCAGTCTTACTTATAAGTCAAAGGCTGTGCCCACCGCCCCAGTAACTGTGGAAACTGCAGCATTGCAGTCTTACTTTTTAAAAGTCAAAGGACTAGGCCCACCGCCAATAACTGTGGTTGATGACAGCAAGGGCATGCGGTCGTAAAAACCCCTTTGTCAAACAATAAACCATGCCTGATGCATGTGGAGGAGAAGGAACATCAGGCAACCGACCCCTTAATGTAGGGATAACAATGGGAAAGAGGAAGAAGTTTCTGTTCAAGGAGCAGGTTCTTCTTTACGCTGCACAAGTTCAATTCCTTTATTCTTTCTCTGCTTAAAGTCTGGTCTCATGTGATATATTTAAAGATTCCTCGGGTTTATGTCTTATTATACTTCCATTCATTGACATTCAGTATTTCACTAAGAAAATTATATTATACCTGAAATTCTGCCTTTTCTAAGAATTTCAATTCAGATGTCAGTCGCTATAGGTGCGCTATTTAAGTAAAGGGACAAGACGGAGCAGCAATTTTAATGGCAATAAGAATGAGATGTTGAAGATGAGATCTCCATGTCTCATCCTTAGAGGAAGATTAGCTGTCCTTATCCTGAAAATCTCCACGGCCTAGTTAGTCTTGTATCCTTTAATTGCCTGTCTTAGGAAAAAAATTCGTATATATCAAGGGTATTGTGATACACGTTTTAAACTATTTCTGAGGCTGTATCAAAAATATATTCTTTGTGTAATACATTCGTGTTTTTCTTTGATGTATTTACATGGGAACTTCTTCAGTTCCAAATTGCTATTGCAGTTTTAGATAGACTAATGCTTTTATATATTTCATGCTAATTCCTGGCAGTTTACTGCCTTGCCCCCCCCCCCCCCCCCCCCCCCCCCCCCCCCCACCCCCCCCCCCTTCCCCCCCCCCCCCCCCCCCTCTATCTCTCTCTCTCTTTTACCAATTTCTTCATCATCCGTGCCTTTTAACAGCTTACGTCCTCATCAGGGACTGGATAAAAAAATTCCTGGAGCGAGTTTTACCCCGTGCAGGGGGGTCCAGCTTGAAATACAAAAGCCTCGATCATTTCTCTCTGTCCCAGGACATCCCATACCTATAATTCACGTCAGATGGAAGCTGTCCTTATTTCTTTAGGAGCATCTCTGGAAGACAGATGTACGTGTCGGATTAAGTGGATTCATTACCCTTTTATCTCTCTCCCTGTATCTCTCTGTCCCTTTGTCCCTGTCTCTCTCTCTCTCTCTCTCTGTTAGTATCTGTTCTCTGTAGTATTTTGAAATATACATATTTCTTAATGCAAAATCCAGTACGTTAATTTTCCAATACATTTTCAAAAGAAAACTAGTATGATTCGTCTCTACCAAGTATATACGATTTCTCTCTCTCTCTCTCTCTCTCTCACACATTTTCGTGTGATTAAGAATGAGATATTTTCTTGATATAATATTTCTGAATTTCTCTTTTCTTTTTATTCTGCAGAAAAAAAAATTTCTCTCTCTCTCTCTCTCTGTTTCATGTGATTAAGAATGAGATATTTTCGTAATATAATATTTCTGAATTTCTCTTTTCTTTTTATTCTGCAGAATAAATTCTCTCTCTCTCTCTCTCTCTAACACACATTTTCATGTGATTAAGACTGAGATACTTTCGTAATATAATATTTCTGAATTTCTTTTTTTTTATTCTGCAAACTCTCTCTCTCTCTCTCTCTCTCAACGAACGATATCGTGTGTGATATTTTTCCTTTCCAAATCGAGTCACCTTCAAAATACACGATCGGAAGTGCGCGAATAAGAGAGAGAGAGAGACAGAGAGAGAGAGAGAGACTTAAAAGCACTATAATTCCCGATCCCTTATTAGTTTGCTCGCCATCAAAGCTCCTCTCACCGGTTTATGATTCGAGCTTCGGATATTTATGTGAACAAAAGCGCATCGATATCCGCTTTTTGAACTTCCAGCCGAACCCCTCCTCCTCCTCCTCACTCTTTTCCTCACCCTTTTTTTTTTTTTTTTTTTTTTTCTGCTGTGGAGGAAAGCCTACCTAAGGCCATGCTTCATTAAATGGTTAATTCTCTTTGCTGGACAATTCTATGAAATAGCAGCGAGAGAGAGGAAAAAGATTGCTTTAG